>NC_060161.1:37280485-37297976 GCF_021292245.1 Micropterus dolomieu
TGTGAATCTCTGCGGGACAAAAAGCTTCAACGTCTTGGGAAAAAATCAGCAACAGTAGACTGCTGTTACGCGAGACTCTTTGAGGCCGCGAGAACACGCAGCTCCACGAGGTCCCGCAGCGCTCCTGTCTCTGAAGAGCTCCGACAGTCACAAAGGAGACCTGCTGGATCTCAGAGACCAGGACCAAGAGCGGGATGGAGGAGGACAACCAGGACCCGGAGCCCCGGAGCAACAACGTCCCCGGAGGACAAACAGCAGGCTCGAGCTCTGATAGCACCGATGTTCAGGTCAGTGTTCATGAACACAGCTAGCAGCTAACAAGAAGCTAACGTGGCGTTAGCTCGGCCTGGTTCCGACACGTAGCTTCATATTGACTGTAAACAAGATGTAATGTAGCAGGATTCAACAGTGGAGCCATCAGAACCCCGTATCTCTACAGAACCCACACTTAATGTGACGGTCGGAACCGGAGAGGAGGAGGAGGAGCAGGAGGAGGAGGTCTCTTGTAGCATGTAGCCTGCTGCCTGGGTGTTAGCATGCTAGCTAGCTGGACAAAGCTACAGTTAACTTCCGGTTCGGCAGTTGGGTTTACGCTCTGGACTGTGGAGTGTTCGGTGCACGAGCTCTGGCAACCAAGCTGTGGAGCGAGTCAGTCAGTTGTTAGGAAAGAAAACAAAACGTCTCTGACGTGCTATTAACAAGCTAACGGTTAACAAACTTGGTTTAAGATACAACGTTATCTCGTCGACTCAGAATGGACAAGCGTCTGAAGTTCAGAAGTCCAGAGACACGGACTAGTTCGCGGATGAGGCTGAGGACAGTAGTGCTGAGGTTAGCACAACACACAGCGCTAATGGAGCTGGAAGAGCCGCTGCAGGTTACTAGTCAGTGAATGTTGCATCAACAACGAAGAGACAGGGTGTGTGTATAAGGACCGTGTCTGTGTGTCGGCGTTGTGCCGCTGTTGTAGGGTAACGTTATGTTAACGGAAACATCCATCATGCTAATGCACATTAAACAGATCACTGGGGCGAGGAGAAAACACACCGGAGCCCAACTTATCCCCGCTGCTTTCAAGCCAATACTACGGTTTACCGTATATTACTATAAGCCTTTAGATTCAAAAACAGAACAGGATGAATGATCACTGAGGTAACTGGCATTAAAATATTACATTACATTACCTTATCTAGCCAAGGTGTAATTAATTGTAACAACTCAAGCTGCACAATTCATTTTGTCTTTTTGATTTCACCCCTTAAGAGTTCTTGGTGCACAAATACTATATTGATTTCATAGTGTCATTTACACTGGGGACATGTCTCCATTTCTTTTTTTTATAAAGCATTTGTTAAACATGTTCTGAAAAATGGGTTGAAACAAGAAATGTTAAATAACAAATGAAAATACTTGAAAGGTTTATTTGCTCAATAATAAAACATGCAATGTAAATATAGAAGAAACAAATGTTGTCTAAAAAAAAAAAGGAACTTAAGCTAAAAGAACAAGCTTCTGAGTACTGCATTATATTCTGTTTGAATATCACTTTATATAAATAAATACAATTCTACCATAGATTGGTGCAGAAAATGTCTCCAGAATGCAGGAAATTAGGTGTTTAATGCTCAAAGTTTTCTAGAGGACCCCCAGCCCCCCATTTATAGATTTCAGCATTGAAAATTTCATCAAAATAGTGTTAAAAATATCTTCTTGTCTTGTTCTCGTGAACCTAATAGTGTGACTTGTGCATGTGGTCTTTAAAAGTCTTAAATTTAACTAATCCTGGCGGTACCCTGAACTGTATTCAGAGCAGCAGTAAAAGGAAACAAATGGAACATGTAAAATAACAACAAAATACTGAATAAAGTTTAGATTGAAGCCAGCAGTCCTCCTTCTCCCTCTGCTGTTTAATCAGGTTTACTGTCAGGTACATTTTCACATACGAGGAATTTGCCGTGGTATAAATCGGTGCTTACAGTACCCATAAACATATAGAAATATAAAGATATAATAAGTAAGGAGATCTAAAAATGCGCAAGTATACAGTAATTACAATAATACTATAATACAATGCTGACAAGTATGTACAAAAATTTACAACATGAGCACAAAGAACAGTTGAGCTTTGTTTTTAAAGTGTGTGTTTGGGGAGGGGGGCACGAGAATCAGTGACAGTGGGGACCCGAGCCTTGTTGAGGAAGCCCACTGCAATCGGAAGGAAACTGTTCTTGTGGCGACTAGTTTTGGTCTTGGTAGAGAGGAGCCGGTTTCTCAACAAGCAGCTGAGTTTACAAGGATTTGCTAAATTTTAAGGGACGTAGCATCTCAGCTAAACAGGCTACAGACAGAGTTTTAGCTTGTTATGACAAACTAGCTATTAGCAAAGCTAGCATGTGTGTTTGTGTAAAACACAGCTGCGATGGTTGAGACGGAGTAGAATAAAATATTGCTTGGTGCATGTTCCTGCTTGTTGTACTGATGCAGTATGAGCCTTTTACTAATACTGCTGGTTTTGCTGCACTTACTTACAGTTACGGCTAGGGATGAGGATCGAGACCCGGATCTAAAAGGACCCGGTTCCAAAATTTCTCAAAACCTGAAAATCAATAAGGTTATAATAAGGCTGCAGACGCCGTTACGTTAGCTGTGATTTCGAAACGTCACTATTATGAAGTCAGATATTGACTTTATATAGTGACTTTGCTATTGTAAACATTAATGTTGCTGCTGTAGAAACAATTTTGCTGTATTTAAAATAATAAATTCTAATCCTATAATTAATTTTAAAGAGGTGGTATTATGCTTTTTGGCTTTTTCCCTCTCCTTTTATTGAGTTATATATAATTTTTTATGCAAGTAACAGGTTTGCAAAGCGAAAAAGTCCAAAGTCCACCGCAAAGGGAGTTCCCATCTCTCACAGAAAGCTCTGCTCTGAACAGCTCGTTTGTAGTCCAGCCTTTCACTTCCTTCATTTGTGACGTCACAATGAAAACGCGTCATAAAGCTTGCCCAGCAGCTAGCGGGGTCAGGCACGCCCTCAAATCAAGCTAGTCTGAGCGGAGGCCCTTTGGCTCGACTCGCCTTTGTTTGGGTTTCCATTGTAGAAATGTTGTACCTGTACCTGCTTCCAGGTACTTTTTTCGTATCGCCTCACCTCCATCGAGGTTCCTAGCGAGCTGAAATGTAAACGTGAATGTAAAATGTAACGTGAAAACATGAGACTGATTGGTCAGAGAGAATATTCACTATTCACTGCATCATCATTGCTGCACCAGACAGAGGCCAACAGAAAGTTTCATATTTTACAGTTTTCGTATGGAATTTCATCACTAAATCCACTTTTGAGAAGTTTTGAGGTGAGAAATCAGCTGTGCCGATTTTGAATATTGACAGTTTTACGAGAAGTGATGGCGGAACAAAAATGTGCTTTAATATTTTTGGAGTTGAGGAGCTCCGCAAGCGGCTGTGGGGGAAGCCTGTACCAACCCGCAGGAGGAACGTGTGAGGCCGGCCAGCCGCCCGCTCACAGAACCCTCTGCTCCCGCCGTCACACAGACCGCTGCAGCAACACCGGCAGAGGAAACACAGCTGGAAGGTTTTCAATTCCGACTTCCCGTGTCAAATGTAACGCACCATATCTCTGGGTAATATCTGCAATGGAAAACGGAGCAGAGCCGAGTAGAGTCAAGTCTATCGTTTTGCGCTATGGTAGCATTTTTCGGCAAGGCAGCATAGATCGTCAGAACACCGGCAACAGTTCAACGTTTAGTCCTAAAAGACGATGCAACTCCGACTCTGTTTGGGCCTGGAAATTCACAATCACAACCTGTAAGTATGCTTTATTGGTTGTGAATTATATTTAAAATAAGCATGGCAATGTAACTTCACAGACTGTTCAAGTGCAGAGTTGTTGTAAATGTTGGCTAACACAGCTAAAGTTATAGCTATAATGCTAATGTTGCAACTGATGTGAAAGCTACTGAGCAAACGTTCAAATTGTTTGGCCAATTTTGATGTAAAATTTAGTTGAAATATGGTGATTTTTGTAGTGGTTTATGGTAAGATGTGGAACAATGATGTTGTGGAGAGTAACTTATATATCTGCTAGGTTACAAACACAGTCTGAAGCGATTTGGATCACATTACCTTATTTCTTACGACCTGCCCTTCTCTGCTTCTGATTGGCTAGTAGAGATGTATCACTCGGTAGCTCATACAACACATAGGGTGAAAAGAGGAGCTGCAGCAATGTGCAGTATGAGGGGAAAAATAAGGTGTTTTTTTAAAATTAAACCATGTAAACCTGTTCTGGTACAATCCCTAAATAAGATTTTGATCCTGAAAATGAGCATAATACCACCACTTTAAAACAGGCAGCTATGCTGTATTTATCCTCCCACAGCGTCTGGCCCAGGTGCTCCCAATCTGGCTTACAGGCGCTGTTACCTTCAGGGACAAAAGGAACACAGTTAAACACCCAACTAGGCAGGGCCGTCACAGAAAGCACAAGTCAAAGTATATGTCCAGCAAGAGTGGCAGGACGGCTGCTTTACTCAGTTTCACTTTTTGAACCTGCACTGTGTGCAAGAACTATTTAAATGTATAGAGAAAAAGCCTTGTGGCGTCAGTTTTTGATGGTAAAGGTAGGTATATGGTACTTAACACAAAAGACTGAGTAAGGAGGTGGTTGGGGTAGATGGAAGGCCAGAACCAGAAGTATTTTTAAGTTATGACAGTTACATAAATATGTAAGTTATTGAAGTGATGTAAGTTACTTACGTGTTGATTGATGTAGTTATTTTAACCCAGACCATGATCTTTTCCTACCCATAACCAAGTAGTTTTGTTGCCTAAATCTAACCAAATTGCAATGTTTCACGGCTTGAATGACGTGCTCTTTCAAAATGGCTATGTATCAAAATGCTAGCATAGTATCGCCGGACGTTGCATATTTGTTGTTGCTAAACGTTGGTAACTAGACCACAAAGCCTTAGCCGTCAAAGAATGACGCTTAAGGGCTACCCAGGATTTTACAGGCGGCGGAAAAAAACCTTGAACAAGCGTCAATATGTGACGAGTTGGGAGTGAGAATGTGTTGCCGTACAGCTACTCTCTCACCTCCCGACTCCTGTCCACTTTCCCCTAATGCCCACTCCCTTACAAATATACGCCAATCAAAGACAACAACCAATGAAATCACGTGGGACATTGAGGACCGTTTTAAGTGTTAATTACGGTCAAATAGTTATATGGCAATTATATGGCAACATAACACATACATCGTATCTGCTGCACTCTGCCACACGTGAGAGAGGACAACAAACATGTTAACTGCACCGGCAGCTGCTGTGCCATTCATCATAAACTTATACAAGGCCCAAACGAAAGAAGCACTGAATGCAAAATAGTTAGGTAACCTGACATTAGTAAACATGTTTAGCTCAGCATTGGCCATTTAAGTTAGCTTGCTTCTTGCTTCAGCTACGACCTATGAGAGGTTAACTCCAACTGTCGTTGCTTAGGAAAAGATGAATGAGCATTTATTTGTTTGCCAAACTGGTGGTAGTCGATTAACGTAATCATTTACGTTCCACTGGCTGCTGTGATGTTTATTGACATTAGCTGCAAATGGGTTACAGGTTTATGTTGATCATGTAACGTTACAGTTTTATTTAGTTATAACGTTATACTGGTTTGAGAGTCTGGGTGGAGGGGTGGTGACTTACAGTAGTTAATAAGCTGTTGATCTGGTCCAACACCTGAACTAGTTTGTTTGAAGCAGCCTCCGGCCTACAAGGGCCACTTCTGATTTTTAGTATCACACTTTTCTTATGAGAAACACGTTTAATAAAAAAGGTCAATCTGTGCAGCGGAGGAGGAGATATCCTGACTTAAGACTTTGGGGTGGGTCAAACTCTATTAACACAGGATCTTACATATCCCATAATGTAACTTGATCATGTGAGGTTGATCGATAATAGAGCAATGTCTAGGAGGGATCTGTGATGATCAGATTCCTGTAGAGGTCTGTGCCACCCCAGACCCCTCTGTGGACACATCCCTGCAGGTGTTACAGGTGGTAATGTTTTAGTCAAACTTGGAACATTGTGGGTTGTGCTGTAAATGTCATTTATGGTTCTAGATAGCTCGCTCCACCGTGACATCTCACTCACTTTCTTTCTCTCTGTTTGTATGCTGCTATAGAAACGAAGAGGAAGCGAGGGACTCAAACGTCACCGCTGTCAGCACTGTAACAAATCCTTTGCAAGATCTGGATATTTAATGAGTCATCAGAGAATTCACACTGGAGAGAAACCGTACAGCTGTGACCAGTGTGGGAAAGCTTTCATTCAGTCATCTAAACTAACAATCCACCGACGTGTTCACACTGGAGAGAAACCGTACCGCTGTGACCAATGTGGTAAAGCTTTCAGTAAATCAGGTGACCTTAAGGTCCATAGACGTATTCACACTGGAGAGAAACCGTACAGCTGTGACCAGTGTGGGAAAGCTTTCAATAAATCCACTGACCTTAAGGTCCACAGACGTGTTCACACTGGAGAGAAACCGTTCAGTTGTGACCAATGTGGGAAAGCTTACACTACAAGAGGTAGCCTAAAAAGACACCTATGTGATCACACTGGAGTAAAACCTTACTGGTGTGACCAGTGTGGGAAAGCTGTCACTTCATCAGGTCACCTACAAAGGCACAAACGTGTTCACGCGGGAGAAAAACCTTACAGCTGTGACCAGTGTGGGAAAGCTTTCACAACAGTATATGAACTAAAAATACACCAACGTGTTCACACTGGTGAGAAACCGTACAGCTGTGACCAGTGTGGGAAAGCTTTCACTTCAACAGGTCAACTGCAAAGGCACAGACGTGTTCACACTGGACAGAAACCATACTGGTGTGACCAGTGTGGAAAAGCTTTCACTACATCACATACACTAAAAATACATCAACGTGTTCACACTGGAGAGAGACCGTACAGCTGTGATCAGTGTGTGAAAGCTTTCACCTCATTTGGTGATTTGACAAAGCACAGACGTGTTCACACTGGTGAGAAACCATACTGGTGTGAACAATGTGGGAAAATGTTTGCTCAGAGCAGTACCCTTAAAGTCCACCAACGCATTCACGGTGCTTCGTTTGAACATTTTTCAGAGCCAAGCTAGGTGTTTCCTCCTGCCTTCTCCTCATGTCCTGATTAGGGGCGTTGCTGCGTTGAGCAACATGCACCGCTAGGCTAGCTCGCGCGCATGCTGCTGTTCAATTTTTGCGCTGAATCCAGCTTCCACGCAGTGCAAATTGCTTCTTTTCTGAAAGAGCCTTTATGGAAGAACGTCGTCCTCTCAAGACTATCAGTCACTAAACATTTAGTGTTGCCTCCTCCTGTCTGTGTTGAGAAAATGTTGCCAGATTTAAAACACTAACAAAACATCAGGAGCTTATGGACTTTCAGGACAATACCAATTAACTGCATTTCGGATATTAATAAGCCTGTATGAGAGATGCTCTCAACTTTTCACAAAAAATTACACATATGGATGAGAGTGGATGACAACAGTTCAGTTTATTACCCATCTTAAAAACAATTTCCCTTGGGGTATAAATGAAGTTAATATTCCTCCTAATTAATGCATAAAAATTGTTAAACCATGATTATTCTTCAGACTATAATCGTACCAACAAAATCTGTATTCGTTGCATCCCTAGTGCTGATAGCTGTGTTGTAATAATGTGAGCTTCTTTGCAAACTAAGGGATAGACAACAGGAACAGAGGTGTTTCTTTCAGATATGTTTCCCCTGTAGATCACCTTTCTCATATAATATCATCCCTGCTGTATCAGCACACATTGCTGGCATGATTTAGTCTTCCCTCCTCTTTTGTGTCTTTGTAGAAGTAACCTCCTTTTTAATGTGCAAACCACGTTTTTGTCCACATAATTACTTGTAAGATACAACACAAAATAAGAAAGATAAAATATATTTTTAATGTAAATGACAGTAAACATTTGGTTATGAGGAAATGGCTGTTAATGATTAGCTAATACAATAGAAACGCACTTACCATAAAATAACCAAATTCAAGATTGTTTTGTACATTTTATAAAAGTATGGTAATACTCTTGCTTTAATTGATCAGTTCATTATTTGTCAGTGAACCATCTCTTTATTCATGTGATCTAGTTTTATTCCACATCAAATGTTCATTTTCTCCTGTAAGAAATATTTAAAACTGAGGGCATGCCTAGGACACTGAGATGGGGAGCAGTGCAGACTAAAAACAGACATCGGTGCAGTCAAAAAAACAGTCATCAGTGATTATCCTTAATAAGTATTAATCATTTTATTATCATTAATCATTCTTAATCTTTGTACATTACCTAGATGTACCTTATTTTCTACTTATAAGTGCTGTATGCAGTAACAAGCTCACTATGGTTAGATCCTTGAGTGGGAGACTATGCACGCCTTGTTCAACTGTTATCTACTGCTGTTATGACTATATGAGGGACTGTTGATGTTCTAGTCTGCTGATATTAAGACTGTGTTTAATTACTGATTAAGGGTTTGATTGTCAACTTAAACCTCTGATTATTACAGCCTGTGTGAACTTGCTGAAGGAATTTTTGATGACAGAAAAGCCGACAGAGGCTTGATGAAAACGCGTCAGATAGTGATGACAATAAAAACGACAGATGCTTGATGAAAACGCGACAGAGAGATGATAAGCAGAAAAGCAGAAAACAGCCAGCACAACATCAAGATGACTGTAAGAAACTAAGCATTAATGAATTCTTGTATTAATTTTTGAAGAAATACAATTGTATGTCAAATTATGCATGTCTAACCTTTAAAAAATACGGCAAGACCCAAGTTGAAATGTAATGGTGAACTTATTATCCAGTAGTGTAAAAATATAGAAAATCAACAACACAGTAATGAGTGACAGCTGGACAACAGTGTTAATTGGTAAAACAACTCATGTAAGCAGCATGACGGCAGAGAATAAGAAGTTCATCATGAGGAAAGGAAGGGGCAAACCAGCCCAGATGGGGATATATTAGGCTGTCTGCAGACCACTGGATTGACTTCATCCTCCGACCTGCCGGGGTGTTGTACGGGTTTATCTGTCTTTTATTGGAATAAACTCTCTTGAACTGACTCTCGACCGTCTCTAGAGAAGTTTTTGACTGCAAACTTATTGACAATAGTAGAAAGTTAATGGAGTATTTTTTGACAAAGTTTAAAAAGCTGGTGAAGGTGGGGACCAGGCTTAACTGGCCCAGCCTGGTCGTACATGTTTGGTAAAATCTTGTGGGGCCCTTACCTTCCTATGTCTTAAGTAAAATCTGGGTGCCATGATGTTTCTCTTAACAGGTTCAATTTCTTGTTTCTTTGGTTACTTTAAATATTCTTCTCCAGATTTTAAACATGTTAACTGTATGTAGAGTAGTTGTGTATTTTGATCTGTTTCTTCATCCAATTCTAGTTGAAGCAACAAGCTTTTTATCTTTTTTTGTTAAAGACAGCGCCAGTTGAGGTGAAAAAATAAATGAAGAATTGAGCTTTATCTTTAACAAATGAACAGAGAGACAAGAAATAACAGAAACTGGAGGAAAGAGATGGATTTTCTGCTTCAAACAAATTAGATCATATGACATCTGTTTATACCTGCTCCAAATGTCAACACTGAAGACAGGGCAAAAATCACAAAGTCCAAATGTTTAAGAGGCCTGAATAAGTGGTGGAAATAATGTCTTCATTATCTGATATTATTTTAACAGCTGTTTGCTTTCTGTTCTGTCAGTAAATGTGTTGCTTTTTGTTTAACTTGCCAGGGTTGGTACTGGAATAACCTGAGCTGGAGACTTGAGACTTGGACTTGAGTTCTTTTCAATATTCTCATTAAATTAGTCGACACAAAGAGAAGCTTTGACTCACCATTTGAAACTGGACGTTCAATGAAATGTTTCCATTCAACAATATTTGTTCTATTGTAATTGATTCAAACACAAACCATTCACCTTTTTACATTTGGTGATGACCCCGTCCACCCAGACAGAGAAGGGATTGGTTGATGGCTATGATGATCACCGCTTTTTAAATGTTTTCAGTAGAGTAAAAATTTTAATTTCTAAAGTAACTAGTAACTAAAGCTGTTAGTTAAATTAGTGAAATACAATATTTCCCCCTGAGATGTGGAGCAGAAGTAGAAAGTAGCATGAAAACAGTCAAGTAAAGTACCTGAGTGTTGTACTTAGGGCCAGGGCGATATGGTCCAAAATGTTATCACGTTAAAAACATTTAATATAATTCCATATTTATAATTATCCCGATAAATGTCAAATCGTTATTTATTTCAGGTTTAAAGACTGATTTTTTGCTCCTGACCGAAAATTGAAGAAACCAGATGTGATTATGTGGCTCAACTCTTCTTTATGATCAGAATGGGGCACTTGATGCCAAAGAGTGGATCACTTAACAAATCTAAGGGAGAACATTCAAAACTATTATGATAAAGTGTTTTAACAAATATGATTAGTAAATCTGTTCAGTCCCTTTTCCTCAACAAAATATTTTAATAGAAAAATTAAGTTCTGATTTCTTTGTGATTCAAATTAATTAAATCAAATATTTATTGACGATATATTGAAAATGTATTATATTGATATTGAGGAAAATAATATTGCAATAATTATCATTATTGTTTTATTGCGCAGCCCTAGTTGTACTTGAGTGACTGCAGCTGTTGTGTTAATGTGGAGCTCTCCAGTTTGTCCTGAGGGACGAACAGACTGACAGTAACAGGAAGCAGCCAGCAGGAGGCAGCAGAGGAGCTTCAGTTTGTTCAACAGATGATAGTTTTCACTTTAAAGTCACTGGAGGAGCAAACTGTGTGCAGAGTGTTACCAGCCAGATATGTAACATGCCAAATATCTGGAGGGGTCGGCCGACTCGACATCCGCATCCAGCCAATGAGAGAAGGCAGCTGGCAGAACAGCAGCTACTTTTTCACCGCAAAACACTTGCCTCCAGCTCTCTTTGTAGCTCAGACAATCCCTGCTACTTGCGTGTGCTAATCCATTCTTTCACCCATATTCTTTGTCTTTATAATTGATATTTTTATAATAAACAAACAACAGCTGTTTCAGGTGTGTAGGTTCATGTCATTTCAAGTGCGTTTTGACAAAACCTGGTTTGGAAACCAGCATCGGGTGTTTATGGTTCTGGAGCTGTGGAGTCTGGATTTGTGGTCTGTACAGAGAAACCTTTTGACTGAAGAGGAAGCAGACAAAGTGACAGTTTCTAGGATTCATTTCTGATTTGGATTCCAAACACATGGAATCATTTCCATTTGCTGAATCATCATGAAGACGTTCAGAGACTCTGCTGCTGTGTCTTTTACACTTCTGGAGGAATATTAATATTAGAATTTCCACTTTTACTGTCCATCGGATTAGCCGACCAATCAACAAGCAGACTGTTTCTCCTGGATGATGGAGGACGTGAACAGTGATGAAGGACACGTCCTGCTGGTAACAGTGATGCTCTCGTTGATGAAGGCGTTTTCTGTTGACACACAAGGTGGATGTTCAGAGGTAGGGACGGCCTTCTGCAGCACAAAGAGACGCTTGTGCTGAACAAAGAAATGTAGGGGATTGGACTAAATGTTTAGAGAGCTGTGAGAATAAAACAAGCAGAGTTTCCTGAGAGTCTGTAGGATTCAGAGTGAAGAAGAAGCTGACAAACCGTCCTCCTGTCTTCATCTGTCCTTCATCAGCTGCTTCACCTCCATTTTCTCTCTGATCCAGAGTCAGATCAGATCAATGATCAAACTAATTGATCGGACATCAGAGGAGTTGGATCAGTGGAGCTGCTTCTGTTCCTGTTTGTCTCTGCAGAGGAGACATAGGACAGTCAGACAGAACCAAACACAGAGACTCTGACCTCAGTCTTCATACTTCATACTGACCTGACGGACAACAGCAGCAATTTGAATAACTTTATTTAACGTCAGTGACACAAACAGCTGACAGAGATTTATGTCATTAAACACGTCAGTCCAATTTTTCATTAGCCAGTGAGTTCTTGTAAACATTCTTGTAGGACTCAACCTTGTTAGATTCCCAGTGAACACTGATATTTTCTAGCCTGACGCCTGAGCTACTGACTCTAACTAATCAGTCTACTGTTGTCTCCCTGATAAGGACAAGTACATGTGAGAATTACCTAAAGCTAGAATGTCAGAAAACTCTTATGGGGTCAGCTAAATTACTCTAAGCTAGACCTGTCTTACCTTTCCCTGTTACATCAACACAGCTCCTTAAGAAATATTCTCAACAATAACATAAATAAAAAGGATTTAAACATTTCTTCTTCCTCAGAGCAAAAACTCACGATGCCACTTTAAATAAGCATGAAAACTACTACAAACATGAAACCGCATTAATTAGAATACTTTGATAATAATCAATACTAATAGATGAAACACACAAAGAACTTGAAAGTATAATTTTTAGTTTTGTAAATAAATGTTGACTCTTGTTTGTAAATAAAATGTTTTGCTCTCTGTGGTTAGTGAATAAAGAGCATCAGTCAGTTGTGACTTGGGAATATCCTGGCTAATATCTGACATATACCAGTCTGTGATAATCCAAAGTAACTCCTCATTTCTACTAAAATATGAGCTGTAATTTCATGTAAACGATGTCTACTGACAAAAAAAAAGAAGTGTGAAACTTGATGAGTTGGAATGAAGTTGACTAAAAAGCTATTTGATCAAAGCAATTCTGACATAAGTTGATAAACTTTTTTAGTCATTTAAAATGAGCTGTAGATAAAATCTAATTGTGTTCAATTTCAAGTTCAAAAGTCCACAAAATGTTGAGGAGGGTCCGCTGCATTTTGCTGCTCCTTTCGAATCGCACGCAAAACCCGCAAACCATCTCCTGAATAGGTCACGAACGGCCGGCTCGCGAGGCTTCGAACGTCACCACATACGTCATCAACACAAGCCTCGACACGCGCTTCGAAGTGTCGATACGGACGGACACATTACTAAGTTACAGAGGAGACCTGCTGGATCTCAGAGACCAGGACCAAGAGCGGGATGGAGGAGGACAACCAGGACCCGGAGCCCCGGAGCAACAACGTCCCCGGAGGACAAACAGCAGGCTCGAGCTCTGATAGCACCGATGTTCAGGTCAGTGTTCATGAACACAGCTAGCAGCTAACAAGAAGCTAACGTGGCGTTAGCTCGGCCTGGTTCCGACACGTAGCTTCATATTGACTGTAAACAAGATGTAATGTAGCAGGATTCAACAGTGGAGCCATCAGAACCCCGTATCTCTACAGAACCCACACTTAATGTGACGGTCGGAACCGGAGCAGGAGGAGGAGGAGGAGGTCTCTTGTAGCATGTAGCCTGCTAGCTAGCTGGCCAAAGCTAAAGTTACCTTCCGGTTACGTTGCTGAGCGACCGGTCCTCCGTGTTCTGCTCCTCTTACTGTTGTGAAAGCTGTTAAACATTTTAGATAAACGCAGTTTCAGTTTTGTGAAACCTTTTATTCGGTTTAGACCCGGTGTTCTGACGATATATGTTGCGTTATCGAAAAATTCTACCGTAGCGCAAATCGATAGCAGAGTCTATATAGTCGCTCTGCCCTATCAAAAAAATACTACCTACTAATACTATGTGTTCACTTTTCCACTCTCATAATGTTATAATTCTCACAGTATTATGACATCTTCCGTTTTTTTTTTATTATATTATAACATCAATTCAGGGGTAGCTGATTATGATCTGACTGATATCCCCAATATCAAATAATGCTCCCACTACAGAAGAATAATTATATTATAAAACAGGTAGCTCAAATTAAGCAATCTGATTGGTTCATAGTAGTGATATAATGAGCGTATATACTGCGACATACAGGGTTCAATTTATAAGCTTCGTGGGGGTCTCACGGCCCTTTTACACCTGGTATTAAAATACGAAATAATATAGATCCCATTTTACCGGGCGGAGATAAAATAAATAATTAGAGAGACAGAGAGAAGTTATTGCTTATTACGTGTTCAACATTTCCCTCTCTCACAAGATGAAAACACACACACACAGCAGTCCACTATTTTGCCCCAGATGTCTGCGATATTGCAATAAAGTTTAAGTTTCAAAAGACTGTTGCTCAAGGAGCGATGCAATTCCGGCCTTTATGGTAGATCTAATATTAAATTGTTAATATTTATACACTTCTGGCCGCCGGCAAACAGGATCAAGAATGTCATCATATGGCCAAGTTTTTTTTTTTTTTAATGCAAATAAATAAATAGTTCTAATAATTCTAGCCTTTGATGTATGTTGCTTAGCAACCGTCATGCATTATGCAGCCTACCGGCAGCCTGGTGGGACTACTTTTTGTATTCATAAAGAAATGTCTGTTGATGAAATAAAGTCAAATTGTAGTGCGTCGGTTAGCCTAGTTAAAAAAAAATTTGTTGATATTGTATGTATTGACGATCAGCCACTGTCTTGACGGCATGCCCAAGAGCAAGGTTGCACAGATTTATGGGCGTGGAAACAAACTACGCTTGTGGATGGATGGATAGCAGGTGCTGCGCATGTGCCTGACCCGCTATCCATCCATCCATCCATCCATCCATCCATCGTCAACCGCTTCTCCAATCCCAGCTGGAGCTGGGATTGGAGAAGCGGCCATCGGGCGAAAAGGTAGGGTACACCCTGGACAGGTCGCCAGTCCATCGCAGAGATAATATAATATAAAGTATAAAAATCTAAGAATATAATATTGATAATAAGTCAGAATAAGATATTTTAAATATTGATCCCCGAGGGGAAATTGTGTGCCACAGTTGGTCAAAAGGAATATAAAGATTGTTGGTGTGTATAAAGAAGAATATAAATATCAGAGTAAAAATATAAAATACATGAAAATATAAAGGAGTGTGGATATGTACGATATTACATAATTAAAATAATTTTTGTGGTGAACAGTAATAATGAATAAATAGTAGCAGCAGAATTGCAGCAGAGAGAGTATTGCACATTAAGTATTTAAATTATTGCACAAAACAGATTCTGTCCAGTTTTTAAAACTAAGGAAGAGTGTCAGACACTTAGAGGGTGGACTTATAAAGTTTGATGGCCAAATGCAAAAATTAATTCCTGTGGTGCATTTTGGGGAATAAGGCCCAATCCCAATGTCCCCCCTAAACCCTCACAGACTTTACTGATGTCACACTTTTTATTTTAGGTTTTTGCCTGATTTTTAAGTCCTGCGGGGTCTCGCCCTACAGAGCGGAAGAGAGGTTAAATGTCAATATATTTGTCAATAATCAATATACAATTGTTGATAAAAAAGCATCATTAAGCAAAAACTAAAATAGTTGAATAAACAAAGTGTGTAATAGGGTGGTTGCGTTCCTCTGACTTCATGTGTTCTATGTGGACTCTACTACTACTATAATAACAAATTGATTATATAATGTTACTATAAATAATAATATTTCATTTGATGGCGCCTTTTATGGCACTCAAGGTCACCTCACAACAAGAAGCAAAAGTACATAGCATCATAACAATAGCAAAAAACTAACAGAAAAATAAAATTAGGAAAATATTCTGCTAATAAAATGCACCTCAGAAGGGAGGAGGTTTCTCATGTTGCCTTTTTTTATATTAATATCTACAGATAAATGTCAAAAGCGGTAAAATTAATACACAATAGGCAAACATGAACAGTCGTATCTATATAATAATTCTGAGGTCATATTAACAGGGTTTTAGGGGTGATGCCCAAAACATGCTGTGCCATCACTATAAAATCTCTGTGGAGCAACAGAACCAACCAAATTACTTTCTCCAGATCTAAAGGTTGTTGTTCCTCCAATAGACTGATCTTTGGGTGTTGGTTATTTTTTTTATCTGCTGTAGCTTTTCCAATTATTTGTTCAGAGGTATGGTGATATGGCCCAATATGATGTGAGATTTTTTCAAAAGTATAAAACATAAAATTTTCTTGGACCAACACCAAAACATTCATCTAAATCTCACATTAAACTGGGAAAACACTGCAGTTTTAAGCTATTCTAAGGTGCATCACATGGTCATGGACACAAGAGCAATGTTCCTGAGACATGTTGTGGTGGGGTTTTATATTAAGACAAAAATTTTGCTTCACCTCCGCTGCTACAACTTCATCCTGGGGGAAACTCTGAAGTTTGTGTGAAGTGTGACTATTTCTTCAGGGGGTGCTGTTTGTCCTGTCCCCGCTGCAGAAAAAAATCCTAGTTTGAAGGCTGAAGTCACAGAAGATTGTGGATGTAGACAGTGACAATGGACTTGCTGATTATGGGTTGGTCTGCACTGTGTTTACAGAGGCATGAACAGAGTCCTGTGTTGCAGTGAGGGATTTTTGAGTTTAATGTCAAAAAAGCAGAGCACTGTTCATTTGAAAGGTTATTGTTCATATTAGTTTCCGATGGTTTGAGTAGTTTTTTTTACTGTGGAGAAGAGTTTTGGCATTCTCTACACCTACCGTGATAATGTTTGCGTAGCATGAGCTTTTGGATGTTGAGAGAGCGTGTTTGTATAGGAGTATATGATCATTGTACATCTATTTATGTACAGCAAGTCCAGTCTTTTTGTAGAGCCTCTCCAGGCGGCGTCATAAGGTCTTAAGCTGACCCAGTTTGGATGTGTATGGGTAAATGAGACAGTCTTTGTTTTTAGGGGCTAAAGTGTCCAGTCCATAAGATTAACCATCATTGTAGAAGTCCATTAGATCCAGGGGTGAGGTGGTGGGCGGTGGAGCTGGATACTGGTACTTCCGGTCGGCTCGGAGGCATTGCGAGGCTACCCAGCCGACCAATCACAGAGCTTACGGTCCGCGTCGACTCGACGTGTAGTTAAATTTTTGAGGAGGTGCACTTCAGGCGACGGCATAGCCTCTTTGTAGCCCCGTAGCCTACGCAGTATATTACAGCAGTTAAATTTTTGTGGGTAGTTTTTAATTATTTGTTTATTTAGTAGGGTTGAACTGAATTGCATTTGCGATATTATCGGTATTGGTTACTCAAGATTTTGTAATTGCAAAAGCTGCGATTACACTCTGGTCACATGACACGCGAGAGTACAGCTGCAGAGGAAGTATCAACCTGGCATGCTACGCTGTACCGTGACTTGCTGTACAATGGCCTCTGGCTTGACAGAACCTGACACTGCGGAAACTTTAGTGTTAAACAGGAAATATAATCACCTGCCAGATGTGAGACAACTGTTTGCGTTGGTCTGTGAAATCGTCGGGCTATCCGCCACTTTGGAGGACAGACAAATGCACAACAGAAAGACACATGTAGCACGGTTGGCGTATTGTGGTGATTGGTGCACGGACCTGCCTCGTGGACTATTATGGAGATGGGAACTAATATAATGACTCGTTAATTGGTGGTTGAAC
>NC_060161.1:37298076-37307154 GCF_021292245.1 Micropterus dolomieu
AAGTCAAGTCGTCCTCCGCACCATCAGACAGGAGACATTTTACTTTCATCTGCTTTCTGCTTGTTTGGAGATTATTGATTATTGATATTATTTCCCATCTGAATACAGACATCAGCATTTCTGACCCTGAACAAACAGCTGAAATATTAAACATGTGAAGTTTATTATTTCCTAGAAGCTTTGAATCTTTGTCCTTGTTTTCCAAATGTGTCCCCAGTCTGTCCGTCCTCTACTCAGACTGTGTCTGAACTACTTCTACTGAGGAAAGAGTCCCTACAGTATGAAACTGCTTTACTTCTCAGAGAGACAAATGAAGCTGCTGGATCTGCATGGACAGACAGCACGAGAGGGAAGAGGACACATGTTGGTCTCTGCGGTTTCAGCAGCTTACAGAGTCAAATTCTACAAAATAAGTGTATATTTAATGAATATGTTGTAAGTAGGAATGAATTTATAAGTTACAACAACAGCAGGCTGATTATTAAAAGTTATAGTGAGTAATTGTTGTGTAAATTGTGCAGACTGCAGTCATTAACTAATTCTTAAGTGTAATTTATACTCCTGCGTCCCATCGACGGTGTACCCTACGCTGTCACCTGACGTGCACCTCCTCAAAAATGTAACTACACGTCGAGGCGACACAGACCATAAGCACTGCGACTGGTCAGCTGGGTAGCCTCGCAATGCCTCTGAGCCGACAGTAAGTGCACCGTGCTTTGAAATAACTTTTACTAGCGGCCAAACCAGCGGCTGTAACGCAGTGGATCAATATATGTGATCGTCACAACCCGAGCGAAATGACATGATGATAACTTTTGAAAAGGCTACACCAGCCGCACGTATACAATTTTACCCTCATTCACGTTAGCGGAGGGCTAAACCGGAAATTAGCCTGTTCGGCCGGCACAAGTCAACACAGTGGACGCTGTAGCGCTACCGCCGACTAGCGTTGGTTGGTGTAAATGCAGAGTGACCAAAACCACCGACACACAAGTATAAATGCATGGCTACGTTCATAGCCTACGGTGTAGCTACGCGCGTAGACGTAGGGGTGATGATGGCGCATAGATCAGATGCTTTCCTTTGGTGTGGGAGACCTGGGTTCGATTCCCACTGTGAGACATCCACCATTGTGTCCCTGAGCAAGACACTTAACCCCTCGTTGCTCCAGAGGCGTGCGACCTCTGACATGTATAGCAATTGTAAGTTGCTTTGGATAAAAACGTCAGCTAAATGAGTAAATGTAATGTAGACCCTACGCAGGAGCATAAATGAGCCATAAGGTCAGCTAATGAAAGCAATACAGGAAGTTTTACACATTTCTGTCCTAATGATCATTAAACAGAAGGTGAATCCATAAACCAACATTACCAAAGGTAATTAATCAATCATCTAAATCACACTTTTGTCACATTTGTTTTCATCTCTGAAATCTGGGTTTGTACTGCTGTATATATGTAAAACACACACACACACACACACACACACACACACACACACACACACACACACACACACACACACACACACACACACACACACACACACACACACCCACACCTTACCTATTTTGGCCAGAACAAAGATCCATGAAAATGAGAACAAAACCACAAATGTTAACGCAGCCATGACTGAAACCAGACTGAGTTGTTCTTCCTGGTGTTCAGTTGTTGCCTTTAATTGACTCTGGACCAGCTCCAAAACCTCTGCACTGGTTTTAACTGGCTACCTGCAGGTGTGGGATTTCCAAGAAGACTGAACTGTTGCTTCTCCTCCAGTTTAGCATTAATATGCAGCAAATAGGCTCTGAATACAAGTTTTATCACACATTATCCTGCAGTTATAAAGATCTTAGTGTTGAGTGTTTATTAACTTTTATAAGATGTCATGATTTCTCATCTGTTTACACAGCAGCCTCCACTCATGGCTGCAGGAGGAGTTCTTGTTGTTAACATTCATACAACTAACCTACCGTTTGTTATAAAGCATTTTATGAACCTTCGCCAGGATCCAGATTGTGGATTCAGCTCCGCTTTTAACACCATCATCCCGGCCCTGCTGCAGGACAAGCTCTCTCAGCTGAACGTGCCCGACTCCACTTGCAGGTGGATCACAGACTTGAAGATGGGAAAACATGTCTCTGATCCAAAATCAAGTCAAAGTACTGCCTCACAGTACAAGTATTTACCGTATTGGTCCAAAAATAGGACTTAAAAACTGACCTCGTCTTAATTTTGGGGTCTAATAATAATAATATAAAATAAAAATATACTATAATAATATACTCCCACAATAAAAGATGGCGCCCAATATGGGCATGTTGCCGTGACTCCAAAGTAGGTCAAGTTAACCAACAGCTGAGGATGAGCTATGATACCATGATAGGTTCTTGTTTTTAACATCTTTAAAATAAAACAACATTTTCAATATGTTTTTAAATATCCTTTTAAATGAAACGGTCACATTTAAAGTACATTGTACATTTTATTTAGTAATAATTTAAATGTGACCGTTTCATTTAAAAAGATATTGCAGATATTTAAAAGATGTTAAAAACAACAACAAACCTTGTGTTTTTTTTAATCAATGTGTTTTTATTAGAATTATTTTCAAAAACATTATTTTCCTTATAAAAACAAGATTTGGTCTTTAAAGTATACTCTACAAAAGAATACACTGGCTCTACGTAATTAAAATGTAGGTAACAATTTGCATTAATTTAAGTAATTCCAACTCAAGCCATTTATGAGCACATCTCATGAGACATTTATAGTTAGACTAACTCACTTAGCTTAGTAACAAACGTGAACAAACGTTCTCTACAAGCAACCAACTTTATTATAATTTAAAAGTTTTGGTGTTATTAAGTGGTCAAAATATTTGATTTTAAGTTATTCCAACTTCTTTATTTTACTTTCATTCTACTCAGAAATGTCATTGCAAATTGTTAGCATAATATTTTGAGTATAATCAACTACAGCTGTGCCTGAATTGGAACCAGTGTAAAGGCCTCTTTTGTTCTTTCTTAGCACCACCTAGTGGTGAACTTTTAGTGAGGACGGCATAGTGCCCGACTAAGAATCATGTGTCTGTGTGGCCGTTTTGATAAAAGTTTAGTTGAAAGCTTTATGTAAAAATACAGTATATTTAAAAAGGAAACGCCGACGCCACCTAGGGAACAGCTACTCTGAGCCCCAGGACTCACACACGGGTTCTTTTAAATCGGGGGTTAGAGCAGAGCAGAAACCACACAGGCTGAAATAAATTTAACAATTTATTGCTACAATTAAGGCCGAACTAAAACCAGTGTGCCGAACTAAAACCAGTGTGCTGAACTAAAACCAGTGTGCCGAACTAAAACCCGTGTGCTGACACAGGTTAAAAGAGAGCTTATCCTATGGCTCGCTCCGTCAGCCCCTCGGTCTCCACCGCTTTTCCCTACAGCAAGGAAGCACTGGCGAGTGTTGTGATCTCGTTAAGTAGCCCACACCCTGTACTCCACGTTCCCGACTCTGCAGCCTTCGTCCAAGTTCATCGGTTAAAATAATTCACTGCAGCTCAACACTCTAATCAGGCACCAGAGTAGTACCCTTGTAGTAGTAGTGTTAGGTCTTAGTTTGTGGTGGACTCCGGTGCGGTTTGTTCACAACTAGAGGCAACAAAGGCAAAGGCTAAGGGTTTGCTTTGCGTGAGAATGGGACACAAAGGTCGGGGTAGACCGGGTCCAAAGTTCCAGCACTGCGATAGACAATCCAGGGTAAACCGGGACACTGATTTGACGCGGGGATCTTGAAAGAAGCAGACAAACAGCAGAGGTTACACAAGTGACAAGTAGCAAACAACTGAAGAAACACTAGGAACTAGAGCTGGGCTGCAGTACTCAACCACGTAAGGGGAGGAACAATCTGGTGTCAAGTCACTGGATGCCCTGAGTCTTTTGGTGCGTTCCATTTTCCTCGGACGTCAGAGGTCGGACCTGGGAATGACGTCACACGCGAGTTGACGGGGTTCCAGTTACAAGTTGGAAAACCTCGCTTGGCCAGCTGTTGTTTACAACTAGCCAGGTTAGCTATTGTTACGCAGTTGATTAAAAAAAAAATCTTTGTGTGGTAGTTTCTCAACACGTCCACAGACAGCAGTTGGACAGCACCTTTTGTACGAACATTTCTATGAGACAGAAGTGCTAATAAACAGTAAAAACTACAGCTTTCACTAACTGTTGATACTCAGAGCAGCCATCTTGGATCACAAAGTTGGGATAGTGGGGTTCTCCCGACTTTCGGACATTCGACTTAAGTGGGCGTTTGTGGGCCCTTTGAAATTTCCGACTTTACAGGTACCATTTTGATGTCTCTTTTGTGGATGTGACAGCTCCCTCTGATGGCTGTAGAGAATGATTACATCTAGCTGTGCTTCACCTGTGCAGGCCGACTGTTAGAAGAAGGTGTTTGTTTTGTTTTCTGTATGGGTTATCTGGCCCTGGTATTACTTGGTGTCAGATTGAAGACACGTTTTGTGGTCTCACCCATTGTGTCTCACTTTCAGAGTTACAGGTACAGACAGTACCAAGTATCAAGTTTTTTTTCTGATTAATGCCTTTAATCCTCAGATTTGAAGCCTAGTTTATACTGGATATAAAGAGTGACGAGGCAGACTGTCAGGTCCAGTGATGAACCGTCTGAGGAGAAGAATAAATAATGAACCCCTTTCTGAGGCTCTGGGTGTTTGTTACCTGGGCGGGTTTCGGCTCAGTTGAGTTGTGTTGAGATCAGACCTGCATCAACATGTTCAACAGCTCACATTGTTTCTGGTGCAAAATTACACAATTACATTGCGTCATGTACTTAAATAGAATCTTAAGGTACTTGTACTTTACTTCAGTATTTCAATTTCTGGCTAATTTTTACTTCTACTGTACCACATTTATCTGACAGCTGTAGTTCCAGGTTACTCTGCAGATTAACATGTTACCTGAACATGATGCATGTTATAGATTAAACCTCCAACATTCTCCACCAGCTACACCAGCTGAAACACTTCTCACATGTTAACATGTTAAAGTACTTTAAACACTTCTGTAATTGTAGCTAAGTTACATTTTGAATGCAGGACCTTTACTTTCTATGGAGTAAAGATGTTTTTTGAAGATGTGAATTGTTGTGCAGGGAGGGGGGCTCCAGGTGAAATCAGACATGAGTCAACAGCTCAGCTGCAGTTTATTGTATTATTATTATTATTATTGTTGTACAGCTTTAAGATGAGCTGTTCCAGAAATACAAATTAAACACTACATTATTATCAGGGACCGAATTAAAAACAAAGAGACATTAAATAGAGGCATCTGAAAGCAGAACAATAAAGAGCTTTACAACAGAAACAAACAGAAACCATCACCCAAAATCTAAAATATCACCTGAACAAAGAAACATAAAGAGCAGTCTGATATAATGGAGCATGTATCATGGTCAAGGAAACTGCCTGCATGCAGCATCAATTCACACAAAATTTAATTGAATTTATTGAAGGATAGCCCCTTGAGATGCAGCATCTCATTTTCAAGGGCGTCCTATAACACAAATATATAATGAACAACTACAAAACATTACGAAACTACATACAATACACATACACATATATAACTCGCACACCCACTCTTACCCACACCAACCACACCAACACCCTCAGTTAATCCAAGGAAAAGTAACAAGTTAAAACAATCCCATAACTTCAATTATAACAAATGAAAATCAACTATCATTCAACCCAAAAGCAAATCAAATTATGTTGTTATATGAGTGGATATGGAACTCTACAAGAAACTAAAAATTGTTTCAAGTGTGGAGGACAGCAAAAATAACCACATTTTAAAATAAACTTTATCCATTGAAATTCCCCTCTTGCTTTAGGCTGTAAACAGTTAAGCGTCTCATACTTAGAGCAGTGATGAGACGCTTGTTGTTAAATGAACACCTCAAGACAAATCTACAAAGACAATTAAAAACAACATTAAGAGGCCTAAGATTGGTGTCAGTGATGTTCATATAGATAATACCAAGATAATCAATAATCAGCAGTACCATCTGAGAAAAAATAATTTTCCTGGCTTGAAATGTAAAACAGTGTATTGATAGGTAAAGAGAACTTAAACAGCCATAGATTTATTTATAAGGAAGCCCATATGTAATTTGAAACTGAGTCCAGGGTCAATCCAAAAACCAAGATATGTAAATTGATCCTCTTCATCCACGAGAGACCCATATTCAAAGTTAATATACATGTGTAAAGTACTAAGACGATTGCTCCTTGTTCTGAACAGCACATTACAGACTTGTTTTTATTTATTACCAATTTATTCATGTGAAGCCAGTTTTGAACCAAATTAAAATCCGCTTGTAAGGAGTCTTGTATTTTTATTTATCTCTGAGTCCGAGGCGTAAATAACTGTATAGTCAGCATACAGATGCACTGAGCAATTTTTTACAGATTTTGGAGAAATCATTGACGATAGAAAAAAGGAGGGGTCCCCAAGTGGATCCTCGGGGGACTCTCTTCTCAAGCAGTAAATAATCTGAATGAATGAACACTTAATGAATCTTTCTTCAAGACCGTCAGGACCTGCACTGCTATTTTCTTTTAACCCACAAATGACATGAAAAACCTGCGATGGACTGGCGACCTGTCCAGGGTGTACCCCGCCTTTCGCCCAATGTCAGCTGGGATGGACTCCAGCCCCCCCACGACCCTGTACACAGGATAAGCGGTTGACAATGGATGGATGAATGACATGAAAAACATCAATAGGCATGACTGATCTAAAACAGAATGCACCAGTAGAGAAGATCATGCTGGAAGAACTAGCTGTATCATTGGAGTCTACGATTTTTGAACTACTAAGAAAAATGCTGATTGAAAGTACTGGAAATAAGCGAAGGATCAAAAATGGCATTATCAATTTGATTTGAGTTTTTGTTATTTTTACTGAGTATATGGTTCAAATGATTCCAGAATTTTCTGGGATTTTGAAAGTCCTGTGAAAAGCCATCTCTATAATTAAGCAATAGCTCATGACAGGCCGTGGTATACCCTTACCCATGCCTGTCAGCCATGTCTTGTTTACCCTGTGTTTTGATTTTGATTTCTCGGGCTTTTGGTTTCATTCATCCATTCATTTATTTTCATGTCTTAGTGTTACTCCTGGACTGTGTAGGTTGTTGTTTTACCCAGGTCTGCTCTTAGTTCTGTCTGTGTTCCTTGTTGGTGGTAGTTTACTTGTGATCTGTTTGCTTGTGTCTGTTCCCCCAGTAACTTTCCAGTCAATTGCGTGTAAGCCTGTTACCTGTTCTCATTTGGTTTAAATACCCTGAACTGAGTCTGCTCTCGGTGTCTTGCATTTGGGCTCTCACCTCCTCTGCTAACAGACGCACTACAATTTGACTTTATTTCATCAGCAGACATTTCTTTATGAATACAAAAGCAGTTCTACCAGGGATTTATTTATCTCAGTTGGTAAAATTTGATCTGTGTCAGATCGCATTTTAATACCAGGTGTAAAGGGGGCGTGAGACCACCACGAAGCTACCTTAAATGATGATGTGCTTTCTTTTCCTGCGATATCTGCTCATGCTGAAATATATCATATCATATTAATAGAGCTGATCACATGTTATTTATATATTTTGTTTTCACCTGTGGACTATAAGATATTCGCCTGTGACTTGTTGTTCGGTTTGATTTGTCTTTTTTGAGATCTGAGACCTTTCACCTGCAGATGGTCGGTTTCTGTATCAGCAGCAGGTCAGTATGAATTAATCTCTGTGAGGACTTTATATTTTCTACAGATTATGAAACGAAAAACAACGACAGCAACAACAACAACAGCAACAAGAAGTGCGCCAAGTAACAGATCAACGACTAGTCCGACATTTTCTCTGCTATGAAGGAAACTCCTGTTTCCTTCTGCTTTTCTTACATCCTTGTTTCCTCCATCTATTCCATCTCCTTCCTTGTCTCCCCCCTCCTGGTCGCCTCCCTGCTTGTCTCCTTCCTCTTTATTTCCTCCTTTCTTGTCTCCGCCATCAGTGATTACTCCCTCCTTGTCTCCTCCTTCCTTGTCTCCCCCCTCCTGGTCGCCTCCCTGCTTGTCTCCTTCCTCTTTATTTCCTCCTTTCATGTCTCCGCCATCAGTGATTACTCCCTCCTTGTCTCCTCCTTCCTTGTCTCCCCCCTCCTGGTCACCTCCCTGCTTGTCTCCTTCCTCTTTATTTCCTCCTTTCTTGTCTCCGCCATCAGTGTTTACTCCCTCCTTGTCTCCTCCTTCCTTGTCTCCCCCCTCCTGGTCACCTCCCTGCTTGTCTCCTTCCTCTTTATTTCCTCCTTTCTGGTCTCCGCCATGAGTGTTTACTGGCTCTTTGTCTCCTCCCTTTTTGTCTCCTCCTTTCTTGTCTCCGCCATCAGTGTTTACTCCCTCCTTGTCTCCTCCCCCCTTGTCTCCTCCCTCCTTGTCTCCTCCCTCCTTGTGTCCAGCTGTGTGACCTGCAGAGCAGAAACAGGTGTGAGGTATCAGCTGTCAGCAGGTGAACAGAATGTCAGACATTATCTACTGCACTTTGATCACATGACTCGTAGCAGCTGTTTCCTCTAAAGTCTCATCAGCAACATCTTTCTAAAACACAAACATCTGATCTGTGATGTTTCTCAGCTCAACTACCAGGAAGCAGCTTCACCTGAGAGACAAAGAGACACTCTGAGCTCTACACACTCACCTGAGAGACAAAGAGACACTCTGAGCTCTACACGCTGACCTGAGAGACAAAGAGACACTCTGAGCTCTACACGCTCACCTGAGAGACAAAGAGACACTCTGAGCTCTACACGCTGACCTGAGAGACAAAGAGACACTCTGAGCTCTACACGCTGACCTGAGAGACAAAGAGACACTCTAAGCTCTACACGCTGACCTGAGAGACAAAGAGACACTCTGAGCTCTACACGCTGACCTGAGAGACAAAGAGACACTCTGAGCTCTACACGCTCACCTGAGAGACAAAGAGACACTCTGAGCTCTACACGCTGACCTGA
>NC_060161.1:37307254-37325889 GCF_021292245.1 Micropterus dolomieu
GCGGTTCAACCAGACTAAACAAGGTGGTGTGAACACACCTGACAAATGTTTTTGACAAACCACAAAATCATTTTTAGAGAGGAACAGAGAATTGTGTATAAAATACGTATAAATTACGTTAGAGAACTTCTGTAAGCTCACTGGTTGTAATGTGTTGTATTTGTATCTTTTCTGATTTTAACTGATTACATTTAAATCACTTTCCTTTATCTGTCTTTCCTTTTTTTCCTCCCAGGAAGGAGAAGCAGGAAAAGAAGGAGAGGAAGGAGAAAAAACAGAAGGAGAAAGAAGAGAAGGAAAAGGAGAAAGAGAAGGAAAAAGAGAAAGAGAAGGAAAAGGAGAAAGAGAAGAAGGCTAAAGAGGAGGCGTAGGTTTGGTTTATTGGGATCCAGTTAGATATTGGAGGCTTTGTTTTCATAAATCAATGTGGCTGCAGTTTACTGTAATGAATTACTTAGTATTGAGACTGTATGGATAGACTTCCACAATCCACACAATCATTCATGTAGCAAATAAAAGTCATAATTCATTATTGTGTATGTGCCTAGTCCTAAGGAGATCGAAGTGGTTGATCCGGCAGGTAACACCTACTACTACTGGCTGTTTATTATCACCATCCCCGTCATGTACAACTGGACCCTGATCATAGCCAGGTAACACACACATACACAATAATCTTTTCCATTGACTACATTCAGTTTCCAACAACTTAACCTAACTTTTACCAAAACCTAACTGTACCCCAACCTTTACCATAAGTTAAAGCTGTGGTGACAGACCTTCTAGTGGTCCAAACAATGGTCCAAACAATGTCAGTGAGCTTCCAGTTTGTCCCTACAATGTCAGTGAGCTTCCAGTTTGTCCCTACAAAGTCATTGAGCTACCAGTTGTCCCTAAAATGTCAGTGTGCTACCAGTTTGCCCCTACACTGTCAGTGAGCTTCCAGTTTGTCCAAACCCAGATCTGTGAGCTTCCAGTTTGTCCCTACAAAGTCATTGAGCTACCAGTTGTCCCTAAAATGTCAGTGTGCTACCAGTTTGTCCCTACAATGTCAGTGAGCTTCCAGTTTGTCCCTACACTGTCAGTGAGCTTCCAGTTTGTCCAAACCCAGATCTGTGAGCTTCCAGTTTGTCCCTACAATGTCAGTGAGCTTCCAGTTTGTCCAAATAAGGTCAGTGAGCTTCCAGTTTGTCCCTACTATGTCAGTGAGCTACCAGTTTGTCCCTACAATGTCAGTGAGCTTCCAGTTTGTCCAAATAAGGTCAGTGGGCTACCAGTTTGTCCCTACAATGTCAGTGAGCTTCCAGTTTGTCCAAATAAGGTCAGTGGGCCACCAGTTTGTTCCTACAATGTCAGTGAGCTTCCAGTTTGTCCAAATAAGGTCAGTGAGCTACCAGTTTGTCCATACAATGTCAGTGAGCTTCCAGTTTGTCCAAATAAGGTCAGTGGGCCACCAGTTTGTTCCTACAATGTCAGTGAGCTTCCAGTTTGTCCAAACAACGTCAGTGAGCTACCAGTTTTGAGTCCCAATAATATCAGTTGGTTGGATTCCTGCAGAACCCCGGTTTGGGTCCTCCTAGGTTTTTATCCCCAGTGGGAATGAGCTCCCTAGTTTTTTGTTCCAGCAATCCCAAGTTTTGGTCCTCATTTTGTCAGATAGTATTAGGTTACTTTATAAGTAATACATGTGTGTTTTGTGTGTTTCAGGGCATGTTTTGAGGAGCTACAGACGGACTATCTTGTCTGGTGGTTCATCCTGGACTTTATCTCTGACCTCACCTACATCGCTGACATGATCTTCAGAACAAGGACCGGTCCGAAGGCACACACACAAACACACCAACAGATTGTTTGACGTACTGATGCATTACTATTGACATACATGGATAAATGACCCAAGTGTGTGTGTGCAGGTTACCTGGAGCAGGGTCTACTGGTGAAGGATGAGCAGAAACTGCGCGAGCGCTACATTAAAAGCTTCCAGTTCAAACTGGACCTGATCTCCATGATTCCCACCGACGTGATGTACCTCGTAATCGGCATCACCTACCCCGAGATCCGCCTCAACAAGCTCTTCAGGTTCAACAGGTACAAATACACACACATAAAACATTAAGTGCTTTATCAAATCATTGGTGCCCACTCATTTGGTACATCAGTAGCCAAAGGAGTACTCTGATAATTTATTTAAGTAAAAGGGAAATACTAAAATGTAAAATTAGTTAAAATGAATTCCTGCAGTAAAAGCATTTCAACACAATCCAACCAAGAGTTTAGATTTTTCAGTCGGTACTAAAGTGGTGGACCGACATAGAGCCGCTCTGCTAACATGACTAAATACTAATATTTTAACATGTCATTTAAAATTCTACACATACTTGAACAACAATGCAGACAAATTGCTGAGCTTGATATGTTTTTTTATCACACCTTTATTTTACCAGGCAAGGCCCGGCAGGAGACAAAGGGCTCCTGTACTGGCATTAAATAAAATAACATAAACAGACAGAAGGCGCAGGACAACAACACAATCACCCAGAAACCAAATAATAATAAAACAACGTGTCCTAAGCACAACAAGATCTTTTTGTTTGTTTCAGGATGCTGGAGTTCTTCCAGAGGACGGAGACCAGGACTAACTACCCCAACGCTCTCCGTATCTCCAACCTCGTCATGTACATCGTCATCATCATCCACTGGAATGCCTGCCTCTACTACTCCTTCTCCAAGGCCATCGGTGAGGTTGCTGGTTTGAATCCTGACTCCGGTTGTTTCATCGCTGGTTACTGTATAAAAGCCTCTGACACCTTGTGTTGTCCCTTTGCTCCAGGTTTTGGTTCCGACAGGTTTGTGTACCCTGACCCGGCAGATCCAGAGTTTGGTCGTCTGGTGAGGAAGTACGCCTACAGTATGTACTGGTCCACGCTGACGCTCACCACCATTGGAGAAACTCCGCCCCCCGTTGAGAACTCCGAGTACTTCTTTGTCGTCACTGACTTCCTGGTGGGTGTGGCTTAAAGAATAGTTTATTTGGTTTTATTGGTGCCGTTTTATTGGTACCGATGCAAAGACTTTCTGTATTCATAGCATAATAAAACATTTTCTAAATGGTAATTAGTAATACTTATTTAATAAAACATGCTAAATTACCAAGTGGATCAGCAGCCACACATAAACCTACAGTCCAAAATTACTAAAGCAGGAAAGCCACGTCTACGAGGCTAAGAATCTGACCAGATGTTTAACAGCTTTCAAACACGGGCCTACAAACACATTTGGTTCTTAAAAGGTCCTGAGGTTCAATTTCCAGCTCTTCTTTTGCAGCTTTACTCTGACATGAAATATTTCAATTCCACAATGTTCATTAAATTTGTATTACAACATTTCTACAAATATTGGTCCACTTGCAAAAGTAGATGAGGTTTTGATGTTTGTACATTGTAGCAGGTCAGAATACTTGTGAATTTGTTTAGACAGCGGTGTCACTTCTAAACAGATGTGGAATGCACCTAAATATTTTACTCAAATACTCTTTAGTTTACTCTTTATTTTATTGTATTTTAATTTTATGCTTATATCTGAAATAAGCATGTCTGTGTCTTGAGCACTGTCAACCATCATGTCAGTTCTTTATTCTCCTGCTGCTCCACCTTAAAACACTTGTTCATCATTAAAGGAGATTAATATTGTCCTCACCTTTGTTTGTTGTATAAACTGCTTTGGCATTTTTCATACAGTTGCATACACAGCAGATGTACCACACTAAAAAGTATATGATAATATTTCTGTTCTGTTCTCCTTCAGGTGGGCGTGTTGATCTTTGCCACCATCGTCGGTAACGTTGGTTCGATGATCACCAACATGAACGCTGCCAGAGCCGACTTCCAGGCTCGCATCGACGCCATCAAACAGTACATGAGCTTCCGAAAGGTGACATACTTAGTGAGGAGGTTATGTTTCAGTGCACGTGGTGCACAAAATTGTTTTAAGAAAAGTCATTAAAATAAAACGTCTCGCAGGGATGAACATCACACTTTTTAATTGCATTCATTTGATTAACTTCATTTGGCAGAAGCTTTTATCCAAAGCAAGCTACATCTGTTCTCCTGCATACAAACATCTTCTCACATCGCCACAGGTTTGACCTTTAACCCCTGCTCCACCTCTGTGCCCCCCCCCTCCAGGTAACTAAGGACCTGGAGAAGCGAGTGATCAAGTGGTTTGACTTCCTGTGGACCAATAAGAAAGCAGTGGATGAGAGGGAGGTGTTGAAGTACCTGCCTGACAAACTGAGAGCCGAGATTGCCATCAACGTCCACCTGGACACCCTCAAGAAGGTCTACACACACCTAACAACACTCCTCATTAAAAATCGATTGACAGAAAAAACAGCAGGGTTTCTGTTTTGTGTCGGCGTGCAGGTTCGTATCTTTGCAGACTGCGAGGCCGGTCTGTTGGTGGAGCTGGTGCTGAAGCTGCAACCTCAAGTCTACAGTCCAGGAGATTACATCTGTAAGAAAGGCGACATTGGCAGAGAGATGTACATCATCAAGGAGGGAAAACTCGCTGTTGTTGCTGACGACGGTATCACGCAGTTTGTCGTCCTGAGTGACGGAAGCTACTTTGGCGAGATCAGCATCCTGGCTATTAAAGGTAAACTGACGTTGGTTATTGCGTTAAGACATTAAGACATTTACAAAACATGCTCAGAAAAGTGGGACTTTGTACTCTGACAAGATTTTGATGAGTCATGTCCCAAAAGTTTCCTCCAAACCTCTCCGCAGCCCCATCGATCAAGAGCGCCATCTAAAAGGAGATTATACGTGTGGTCCTCGATTTGTCCACTCCAAAGGGATGACCGTGTTGCTCTGGATGTGGAGCTAGACGGCTGTTTGCTAACATGTTAGCATCAACTGATGTTTAAGACAGTGGTCCTCACGCCCCCCTTCACAAGCCAAAAAAGTATATCATATTCATGCATCTTTAGGTGTGCTCAACATCCACGACCCCCCTTAAGTGGCTCTAACTGCCCCCAGGGGGGCCCGCCACTCAGTTTTAGAGCCATTGGTTTAAGGTGACAATATGTCAGAGCTTTGCATTTGTTTTGGATGCACATCTTGCCGTTTTACCGCCACTTTTGGAATCCTGAGACCCAGGGCCAGCCCTGACAGTGTTGGAGCCCTAGGTGAGATTTGAAATTTGGTGCACCCAGTCCTAAAAAGTCCACCACAGTTGTTGGGGTCATCACTCCTCAGGAATTGTTAAAAAAGTTCATGCTCCGTATTTGTAATCAAAGCTCTTTTACACTACATCTGCATTCACCATTCACACACATTCATACACTGGCGGAACAGCCGCCAGGGGCAATTCAGGGTTCAGTATCTTGCCCAAGGACACTTCGACATGCAGCCTGGGGGAGGCAGGGATGGAACCGCCGACCTTCCAATTAACGACCAACCCGTTAATCTACCCCCTGAGCCACAGTCGCCCCAGTTCAGAAGCCAAACTCACAATTTTATTATTATAGATGACCTGTCAAGTCAATAATCATGGTCAGTAATGAAGAAGTGTGATCAGCCTCCACATCATGGCCTAAATTGGGAATGTGTCCTCCCATAAACTGTGTGTCGGCACAGATACTATTTTCTTGCATTGTAGTAAATTTATGGGGTAATTTTCCTGAAATGCAAGAGCACTGGTTTAGATTCAAAGGTGGTGGGGAAAGATGAAGAGGATTAAGCATTAAATACTTAATTTCCTGCCTTTATGGTGTGCAGAAATGTCTTAAAGGGAAACACAATATTCAGGCAGCAGGTGACAATTCAAAATATAAAGAAATATTAGACTATAATGCTGTAAGGCTCTCAGGCATTCTGTAGCTAATGCTTTAAATGTGTTTCTCCTGTAGATTAACTTTTCTAATTTAGTAAAACCCCTGCTGAGTCAGCACACTCTCCTCTTTTCAGTCTCTGTTTGGGGAAGTAACCTCTTTAAATGTGCATGTGGCACCTTTTCACCTCTATGATAAATTAATTAATTTTAATTCAGTTAGAAACTCCTGGACTTTAATAGCTCCTGTGTTTCAGCAGGATTTCTGCGCATTCAGAATCTCTCCCACATATCAAAAAATATTATAGGACCAACGTCATAATTTAATGAGAATTCATAATATTTTTATCTCTACCTGCCCTATAGCCTACTCTGCTGTGCATTACACTATTGCTCCGCTGTTAAACAGGCTATCCCCTTTAGACCGTATGACGGACACATTTAGGGACTGCATGCTGCATGTGAAACCGAAACCCACTGAAAACACTGATCAGGCAGAAATCTCACCACAAATTCACACACATGTTAACTTCAACATCTCTGATAAAGGGCAGCTCACAGTCCGGAACAGAGCAAGGCTCAGGTTGTTATTGATTTCTAACAGTCTATCTTGTTCTTTAACAGGCAGTAAGGCAGGAAACAGGAGGACAGCCAACATCAGGAGCATCGGTTACTCCGACCTCTTCTGTCTTTCCAAAGACGACCTGATGGAGGCGCTAACAGAGTATCCTGATGCTAAAGCTCTGTTGGAGGAGAAGGGAAGGCAGATTCTGATGAAGGATGGACTGCTGGACCTGGAGGTACAGTCATGTGATCTGATACAGTAACAAAACCGAACAACAAACAGGCTGATCTGCTAAAGTAACGTCATAACCGGTCTCGTCCTTTAGGTGGCAGCGCAGGGCCCCGATCCCAAAGAGATCGAGGAGAAGGTGGAGAAGATGACGAGCACGCTGGACGTCCTGCAGACGCGTTACGCCCGCCTGCTGGCCGAGCACGAAGCCACTCACAGCAAACTCAAACACCGAGTCACCAGGCTGGAGAGGAAGCTGGTACCACCGCCACGGGCCGACCAGCCGGGAGATGCTCCGCCCCCGTCAACACCTGAGCCACAGACAACTAAAGAAGAAGAAGAGAAGAAGTAGGGTGAAGAGGAGCAGCAGATGTTAGATTTTAGACACTGGGTTAGCCAGAAGGGTGGGGAACATGTTCTGACATTATATTGGATGAAACTCAAATATTTACAAAACTCAGAGACACATTTCTGTTCCTCAAAGTTAGATTAATCTTACATCCCTTTAAGTTCAATCAAGGTTGCTGTTCACTTTATGTTACATCAGTTCACTTAATGTAGTTCACGGCACTCTGATTATATATTATTACAGTAGTTAACTGATCTGAATAATCATTGTGCACAACATGTAATTCTGCTTTATGAGCAACACTTCCTGGAAGAGTCACGATTTTCCTCCAAATTCATTAAAATGTTGTAAACATACAAGCTGACAGTTGTGTTTACACTGGAAACAAACTGAAGTCAAAGTGGACTGACTCCAGATCAGTTGACTGCCTGTACGTAAAGGAACTGCTGCGTCAGCGGAGCACAAGAGGACGACCGAGCTTCAGGACAAGTGAGGGAGAGACAGAAAGTGTTTCTTATGTTTGTAGCAAATATTTCTTCTATTTCTAAACTTTGTAACTGTAATGTAATATATATTAAATAATAAGCGCCACATCTGTTCCTCAAGATCGTTTCTACATCCCAACAACAGTCCGGCACGTTTATGAGTCTGTCAGCGTTATAAAAACATATTTAAAGGTTCAGTGTGTACGTTTTAGTGGTGAGGGTTGCAAATTGCAAACAGCTGCTCAGTCACCGCTCACACTTCTGTTTGCAAGCGAGCAGGAGAAGCTACAGTGGCAGACACAGCTCTGTCCGCTCTTTGTCCAAATTTCTCTTCTTGTCTTGCTTCTAATAAACCAGACGACTACTATTACATCTAGTACTTCTAATTCTTCTTTGTATATATTTATATTCTCTGTAGGTCTGTTTGTCCTGTTCATGCTACTGTAAAAACATGATGTATGTAGATAGAAATGTCTCATTGTAAGGTAATAAAACATAATGGTCCATTATGTAAGGTCTTTATACACCACTGAAAACATAGCTATGGATCTTATATTGCATTTCTGTCAATTAATCCTCAGAGATATTACACACTGAACCTTTAAACAAACAGCTAATCTGAGAACCTCCACTTAGTTTAACTTAATCTGAATCTGATGTGTCGTGTCTTTGCAATATTTAAAATAAAATTGATTTTATTTCATTTTCATTTCACTGACTTTTATCCAGACAGACTCTGCTGGGATTGGCTGTAGAACAAGCTTCAATTCATAGATCACCTGCTTTAAAACCATCAGAGGTCAAAGGTCAGCAGATATGACCGCAGCCTGCATGTACATCCCTAGTTTTTTTGTTTTTCTATAAAGAAGATTTTGCCTTTCCTGTATATGTTTATTTTTCTCTGAGGGCTTGGCCGGCCAGTCACATCACTGCTTTGTGTAAAAAGTTGTTAAAGCTACTTAGCAAAAACATGAACCAAACTAACTCTGGAAGCACTGCGCTGAAATAAAGATATTTTATAAGGAAAGACGGATCTGCCTCTCTTATTTCACACAGCTGTGCTGAAACTATCTACCTACCTAGTAGGCCTAGTGAATATGCACTATTACCACTACAGCTGCTACTTCTAAAGTACTTTTATTACCTACAGACTTCTACAAATTTTTTGTCTTCATTTTAAAAAATCTATTTTATTTATTTGAATGCTTGTGTGAGTATATTTAAATGACTACTTTATTACATTTAATTAATTAAGCGCTGCATTTTATTATCCAAACAAACGTCAGGATTTTTTTCTTCCTTCATGAATGAAACGTCCAGCTTTTTGTCGTTGACACGTCGCACCGCCTGCGTGTCTCTGTGCGCGCTGGGATTTGTAGTTCTCTTCTCATTAAAACCTCCAGGCTGTGCAAGCAGCATAGGTTTACAGGACTACAAGTGCCGGCATGCACCGGGTTGCTCTGCGCATGACAACGCAACGGGCTCCGCTGCTGCTGTAGAGTGCTGAGGTGTGTTTTACGCGATGCTGCTTAATTTACTCTTCTCTTGGTTATTTAATCTATAACATTTAGCTACAGCAGCTCAGCTTAATGTTTATATTTTAATAACGGCTCTTTGATGCGTGTGACGTTTGTTTCCGCCTGTTTTTACAGCTAGTTTTATTGACAGCTAGCCGGCTAGCTACGGCTAAGCTAACAGTTTGAACTGAGCCGTTGACGTTGACCAGCTCGGTCGATGTCGCTCAGTTCACTAGTTCACTAGTACATTATTGGTTAAATAGTGAGGCAGCGGGTCACTGTGGGTTACTGGTGTGTCTTGTAGCTGCTACAACAACATGTTAGCTGGACAAACAGCCGGACAAAGGTGTGTTTAAGGACTCTGTGTGCTATCTCCTGTCACCAGACTCCAGTCAAAAATCTGCTCATTTACTGCTGCTGTGCTACAATCTTTAATAGAGGTACTTACATATGGTCTGATATAACGAGGAGGGGATTATTCTATAACACAGAAACATTAATGGGCTTTTATTAAGTTTTTCCTTTAGGGGAAAACGGACAACTACCTTCCTGCAGCCTTCACACAACGACAAAATGTTACACGGTGTGCTGACACAAACTAAACAAGTTGGGAGACATTTCTGCAAGAAGAATGAAACTTTCATTACAACCCAAATCAAACAGCTGGACCGTCTAAGATAAGATATTAAGGCCCCATCTACGCCACTTCGTTAATATGATCTCCGTCCACACCATCGTCTTAGCTGCATATCAGACTTGATGTGCATCTATATTAAAACGACTGAAAACGCTCATCTAGTGGCTGTTCACATGCGCGTGCTGGTGTAAACATAAGACAGATGGTCTATTCCAAAGTTCCAGATGATTTGGCGAAAGAATAAAGTTCTACAGACGAAGAATCAGTCCAGATTTTATATTGCATGGACCGTTAACGAGCTGGGACTGTTGACTGAATGAAACATTGGAGGTAAAAGCGACTATGGCCGTGGAGAACATGCTGGGAGCCATCGCAAAGTAAATACGTTGACATACACAGCACTGTACAAGATATTTCTATAAAAAAAAATACCAAGTCAGAAACTCTGTCACCAGTATCGGCTTACGACTTATGAGACCCAATCAGAGAGCTGAGCGTGAGCGGCTGCGTCATGGTTTCTAAAGTCCGGCAGCGTTTTATCGTTTTTCTCCGTTTTAGGTCTTCGCTTTAGCTGTTTTAGTGTGGACGGGAGGTGCAAACAGAGCAAAAGGTCTGTTTTAAAACCAAAAGGCAGCAGTGTGGACGGGGCCTGTAGTGGACATCCAGGTTGGCACAGCAGCACAGAGGAATGAAAAGAAAGAGGCACAAAATATAATGAAAGTGCTGTAGTGTCAGTTATCTCTCTACGTAGATGAGTGAATAAATATATTTACACTCTAAACACTCAAATACAGTAACAGTAACTTGTTATTGTAAAAGTAAATAATGAATTAATGTAAAATCAAAGTAGAATCAAATTTACATGACTGCTGAACAAAGAACCTAACTGTTTAAATACGGATTAATTGTAAAAGTGAAGTACGTTCAACACCCGTCTCCCCGTCATATTCCCCACCTGTAGCGTTTCGGAGGCGGTTGCCATGGAGCCAGCCTGGCGGCAGCAGGGCAGGGGGCGTGGCCGGGGCCAGGAGGCTCTGGGTGAAAGGTCACGACCCCTGCAGAAGGAGAGAGAGAAGCCGGGGGCCGCTGCAGCAGGAGCGTGGGGGGCAGGACGAGGAGGGCGGACAAAGTCCGCCGCGGCGCCTGAACCTCAGCGCGGTGAGGACGGACTCGTTAACGCTGTCCTGGCGTGTTTCTTACAGAATATGAGCTGGCGTGATGAAATCCTCTGAACAGGAAACGGCCACAACTTACGGCAGTTTTTATCTGATCTTCCTCTCTGTGTGTGGCCGCCAGGCGTGTCGGTCCAGTCCAAGTTTGAGGAGATCAGGAAGTCCAACCAGGCTGCTGCTCAGCGATTGGTGGAGAGCCGTATCAGCTGCTCCTCCTCTGATGAAGACGACGACGACGACGATGATGGAGCTGTTGACCATAATGATGGAAAGAGAGGGAAGATCCTCTCATCGACCTTCACCACCTACACCGACCAGACAGGTGAGCCAGGTGTTACTATAGCAACAGCAGGTTACTTAGACACAACCCTTTTAATAGTTAAGTTAATAGTTCATCCAGTTTTTGTCGTTGCTGAATTTTTTGTTTTACAGTCCGACACATAAAAACCACAGCTCGTCAAGCTTTACCTGTACTGCTGTGTGGACTTTATTTCCTTTGGACCGAGCTGGGCTAGCTGCTTCCCCCTGTTTCCAGTCTTTATGCTAAGCTAAGCTAAGCAGGGGCTTTAGCTTAACGTTCAGAGTGGAGAAGAAGAGGGTCAAACGGTTCCTGTAATATCTGTCTGTCTGCAGGTGGTGACGCCACAGGTCTGCTCAGAACCGGTCAGTACGTCAGTGACCTGTTTCAGTCTGGAGCTCTCACCTGTCTGATCTGCATCGCCTCCGTCAAGAGGACCCAGGCGGTGAGGAACGCACGCACAGATTTTCATTATTAAAATATTTGGCGAATCATTTTCTGTTCAGTTTTTTTTTGTTGTTGTTGCTTCCTTTCAGTCAAACACTGTCACTACTGCAGCAGCAGCAGGAAGATCTGTAGCTCCGAATGGACGAGTCAAGCTTTTAGCCAAACATTAAGTAAATGAACCTTTAATGTCCGGATCACACTGATTCAGTATATTACTGGGATTTAATTTTAAACACAGCCAGTGAGTACTGACAAAGACGTGATACCTGCTCAATAGTGGCCCTTACTGGTTCGACCGTTATGATCATGAACGGGTGTTAAGTTTCATCCCATGTGATATTAAAAGTTCTTGAATTTAATTTGGTGAACTTTCCAGAAACCCTGTAGAAAGAGCCGGACCGCAGAGTGTTGGATCCGTTCTGTAGACGCCTGCAGCTCCTTCAGTTTCAACATGCTGCAGTCTGAGGACAGTCAAAGCTAACCTCTCTCTCTCTCTCTCTCCCCCCAGGTGTGGAGCTGCTCCAGCTGTTTCTCTCTCTTCCACCTGCCCTGTATTCAGAAATGGGCCAGAGACTCTGCCTTCCTCGTCTCCTCTGTCACTGATGAAGACTTCGGTCAGAAGCAGCATCCCTGGCCCTGGTGAGGACAACACACCTGACGCCTCTTTTGTTTTTAGGTTATCTTTCTTGTCCTTTGTTGTAAGTTTGTTTGAGTGTCTAAACCTCAGGAGATGATCTAAGATGAAGACATTAGGCACCGTTTTTTAAAGATATCTTATATAATTTAATGGTGGACATTAGGACCCAGCAGAAAACATCATGTGACGTGTAAAGTGTCTGAAGTTTTCACATCCACTCAGGGAGATGTACCGGTACACAAACGGCTTTACCTGAAGTTCAGTCAGCTCCACTTCCCTCTGTGGGCTCCTCAGTCCTTAACACCTCCATCCAGGATGCCACCAGACTCTGTGTTTTATGACGTGCATGTTTGTTTTGGTACGAGAACACGTTTTCTCTGGATTTGGTGGGTCTTCTACCTGCAGAGCTCCTGTGGTTAGTGAGCATGGATTTACTCAGTCGTCAGGTTTCTGCTTCTTCCTGTCTGTCAAACAGGAAAAATCTTTTTGTTGTTTGTCCTTGTAGCTTTAGATTTGCCCAGAGAAAATTAATCTTTAACATTTCTGATGGTAGATTCATAGTTTGAGTCATTTTATAAAGTCAAAGATTCAAACATGATCCTTTCAGATGTACAATCAGCTTGTCTTGTCATTATTGAATATTTGGGCCGTTGGTTGGACCAAACAAGACATCAGACATTTTAACTGTTGTGATGTTTTACAGCCAAATGATTAAAGCATGATGAATCACAGATGAATCAGTTATAAGAATCATCAGTTACATCTCTAATCTTTCCTAATTTTCTGTCCGCAGTCCAAAGTGTCGAGCAGAATATCCTCCGAGTGCCACGCCCAACAGGTACGTATTATAAATTCACTGTATGAAGTTTTAACAACACCTGTGGATGTCCGCAACAAATTCACACTGTACAACCTCTAACAACACCTGTGGATGTCCGCAACAAAGGCCAGGTCTATTTTTAAGAAATGTTGTTATGGGCTGGCCCAACTGGACCCATACAGACTGTGAGATGGACATATCAAAGGCACTAACACAAAGGCTGAGAGAGTAAGTAAATCATCATCCAGATGTTGCTGCTCATCAGGCATGAGCGTATGGATGCTTTACAGATATCAGAGAGCAACCTCTGCTGTGTTGTCTGAGCACTGTGTGTTAATCTCAGGCGTTGGCCTGCATGCGTACAGTTTTGGTCTGTGACATGTTCAGAAGCTCTGCTGTGGGAGAACAGCGTCCTTTTCCTGTTGTAAATGAATCTGTAGACTTCCTCCCACATCTGAGGACAACAGCTGTGATCGGTGACTGTTCATTTCAGTTAGTCAAATTTAAAACGGACGACGATTCACATGATGAAATGTATGAAAATGTCCCCAGAAACCTGAAGATTAAACATACATGAATACAGTCTGTTGCAGTCCAGCAGAGGGCTCCACACTCCAGACAGTACGAAACGTTAAGAAGTCAGACTAAAGTTTCTATAAAGACTTAAAGCAGTGGAGCTGGTTTCTTTCAAAATAAGTCTTTTCAGGGAAACAACTTTGAAACTGAATCAAAGCTCAGTTCAGACAAACTTTAATGTCAAAATGGTGACATTGTAATTCTTGTGCTCAAGGGAATTGTTATTTTATTAGTAATGTTTTTTAAGCAAAGAGTCTGAGTTAATGATTGGGGAAAATAATCATCGGATTAGATTTAGTTTTTTGTTGAAGTCCTAAGCTGCTGCAAGTTTGTTTACGTTTACCTTTTTCTGTGTGTGTGCTGTGTTCAGGTACATGTGTTACTGTGGGAAGCTGCAGGATCCTCCAGCTGACCCCTGGTTGGCCCCTCATTCCTGCGGCTCCGTCTGTCAGAAGGAGCTCAAACCCACATGTGGACACACCTGTCTGCTGCTCTGTCACCCGGGTAACCACACACACAACCTTGTTTATTGCCTTGTTAATGTCAGCGTAATTAACGGATTAATTACCATCAATAAACACGTGTATTTTCAGGTCCGTGCCCTCCGTGTCCAAAGATGGTGGCAGTTTCCTGTATGTGTGGCAAAGCTAAGCCCCTCCCCCGTCGCTGTAGCAACAAGGTACGCATAAAAAGAAGAAAAGATCAAAAGTTTAAAGCTTTAAACTTTGTTATTGACGTGTTTCACTGGACTGGATTTGACTGATGAAAATGATCCAATCAGAAGCGGCGAAAGATGATTGGCGGCTTGAAATGATAAACGAGTGAAGACTGCAGGGCTAACTGTGTGTGTGTGTGTTGTCTCTCCAGGCCTGGTCGTGTCAGAAGCAGTGCAGCAAGTTGTTACCCTGTAAACAGCACACCTGTACGCAGCCCTGTCACACAGGTACACACACAGATCCAGACACAGCCACAAGTTCTGTTTCTGAACAGTGACAGACACTGTTCACTATGATGTGCACTGTATTTACTGTAGTTCTGTAGTTTGAGTGTCTGAAATTTATCCTCCATATATGTTCCAGTCCAATACTGGAACAGAAAAACTAAATGTCTCTACTCAACCCTACCAATCCCACAATGCAATGCATCACATTTTATAGATGTGAAAATTACTGTGTCGTAACAGTGATGCTACAAAATGATTATGATAAGTGTCAAACACAGGCTGTATAAAACATGGACATAGTTGCCATGATGTCACCCTTAGGTTTCTGTAAGTGTGAAGCTCACTGTGTCGCCATCTTGGCAGTGCCTGACTCAAAGAGTTGGAGCTGAGGTGAGCTGAATGAAGCCTGGTTGCTGCAGACCTGTGATGGAACCCATCTGCCACATTTAAAGTGGCCAAGCCCTTTATTATAAATTACTTTAAGTAATAAAATAATTTAAATGGGTGAGTTAAATAAAAATCCACCCCTGAACATGAAAGGGGAAATTAGTAATTGAGACAAACGGTTTGTCGACTCACTACTTCTGCCCTCAGTGGACTGATCTCACTAGGTTCACTTCAGTTTTTTATACAAAAGGAACGACCCTTATGATTGCGGGCCGCCGTGTTATTGATGAAGTTATCAGCCGCTAAGGACCGCCAACATGGCCGCCTGTAACTCCTGTCTGTGTCTGTCAGAGTGCTCCCCCTGTCCAAGAGTCAGCGTGCAGAAATGTGTGTGTGGACGAGAGAAAGCAGAGAGACCCTGCGCCAGCCCTCGGTGGAACTGTCAGCAGGTACTACTGCACTCAAAATACAGTAATAATGTACTGTTACACTGTGATACTGCTCTCTGCTGGACTGTTAGGCTTCACAATGTCAGCAGGCACTACTACACTCATAATACTGCACTTTTATACAGTAAAACTGCTCTCTGCTGGACTGTTAGGGTCCACACTGTCAGCAGATAATACTAAACTGATAATAGTGCAATACTGTACTGTAATACTGCTCTCTGCTGGACTGTTATGGTCCACACTGTCAGCTGGTACTACTACACACATAATACTTCAATACTGCACTTTTATACTGTAATACTGCTCTCTGCTGGACTGTTAAGCTGATGATACACAGCAACTTTTAGAGCAATCGTGCTGGGCAACGTTGCTGTCAGTGGTAATGAGTAGGGATGGGGATCGTTAATTTTTATTGATATTGATACCCTTATTGAGACTGTTTAACGATCTGATTCTTTATCGATACCACTATCGATACTTTACTATTATTTAGTGATGGTTATTTAGTAAAACCAGGCATGAGGTTGGCCTGCACGGTATGTGGAAAATATTCAGTGTGCGATAACGTTATATATTGAGATGACATATCACTTGCGATAAATAAACATATGTTAAAGTGTGCATATTAACTGCCTAGTTGTTTTTATTTTAATATTTTAAATACAGCTAAATGTTGTTTTTAGAGCATTAATGTTTACAACAGCAAAGTAACTGAATAACTTTATCTGACATCACAAGTAGTGAGTGATGTTTAGAAATAATATCAGTCTGTATCAGTCCCTCCTCCTCTTTTCGCTGGCTGCAGGTAATGTTACCAGGTAGAAGGAGGTGCGGCTGGTTTGTCTCAGCCAGCAGTTGAGTTTTTAAGACTACAGACCAGTCTGTGCTCCAGACAGACAGCTTTCTATTTAGCTTGTTTTTAACATTTGGCTAATGCCAAGCTAGCGTTAGCTGTGGTTATATAAAACAGGATGATATGCTGAAGACAGAGATGATTTAATTACCATTTCTACATGTTTAACGTTACCTTACAGACCGGTGTGTTGATAAAGTATTGTCTTTTTACTTGCGAAGTTTTATCGCATGTACTTACAGTAACGAGCGCAGCTGTCATCAACTAACGTTACAGTAGATTCCACCGCGACGGTGCAGCCTGTCGCTCAGCTGCCGCTGTGTGTGTGTGTGTGTGTGCGCGCGCTCCTCCACACAGAGAGCAGGCAGAGACTGCAACCTGATGATTTTCTTATCCATTGCGTTTCAAATTAAATTAGATTTGACGCTCGAAATTTAACGTTACATCATAGGACCCGCAAGTCTCGATAGCAGTATCAATAAGCTCGAACCTTATTGATTTTCGGGTTTTGAGAAATTTTGGATCCGGTTCCTTTTGGAACCGGATCTTGATCCCCATCCTTAGTAATGAGTAAAGATTACTACCGTAATCCCCTTCCCCCACCACTTTGCCACCTGCTGATAGTTGGACTTGCCACTAGCAAGACTCCTCATAAAGTTGCCCCGTGCATCATCAGCTTTAGGCTCCACACTGTCAGCAGGCACTACTACACACATAATACTGTAATTCTGTAATACTGCTCTCTGCTGGACTGTTGGGCTCCACGCTATCAGCAGGTACTACTACACATATAATACTGCAATACTGTACGGTAATTCTGTAATACTGCTCTCTGCTGGACTGTTGGGCACCACGCTGTCAACAGGTACTACTACACAAATAATATTGTAATACTGCACTTTTATACTTTAATGCTTCACTCTGCTTGACTGTTACTGTCCACACTGTCAGCAGGTACTACTAAGCTGATAATAGTGCAATACTGTACTGTAATACCGCTCTCTGCAGGACTGTTAGGGTCCACACTGTCAGGGGCTGTAGGTGACCTGAATTCAAACTTGGAAGCTGTGTTGTTGCCGGGTTTTTTGTTGTTTTTACTGTTTATTTTAAAGGTTAGCTAACTTGGCGTTAGCATATTGCGCGGCTAATGTGGTTAGTAGGCTCGGCGATGTTGGACTAACGGTGTGATACTCGGGGACAGTCGAGAGAAACTGTGAACGATAGGCCTCATTTGAAGCTCAAGCTCAGCAAATAACAGCCTGCAGCTGTTTTTCATGTTGCTTTCTGGGAATTTAGTTATAACGTTAATACAGGCCCGTGGTTAGTTGTGGACAGCCCTTTCTGCTTCGCACTGCTGTGTGTTGGGGTGTGTGTTTGCATTGTCATTAATTGAATGATAGACTTAATCTGAACGATATTTGCTCTCTCAATTCGGGTACTTCCTTTAGTATACTAACATGCTGTAAACTGCGGACCCTATGTACTTACTTGCTTAGTGCGTAAATTTTGAGAGGGTAGTGTTGTCTCAAATAAAGCGCTGCTGTTGTGCACTAACCGGAAATGACTATCGCAAGATTGCACAATCCCCCCAGCACAGATACTGCCTGCAGAGCTCAAAATAACAGCCAGGCTTTATCACCCAAAATAAAATGCTCAGAATTGGGTTTATTGCCAAGTTCAAACATACAAGTAATTTTCTTTGGTATATTGGTGCAGAAATAAAAGCAATAGAAAGCAAGTAGTGTAAGCACAACTGTACACTAACAATGTAATGTCAGATTTTATGATGATCAAAAGTGTATTTAGTGATGAAATAGTGTACGAAACTTGTAAAAGACGTTCTGTTGTTGGCCCCTCTCTCTGCTGCTTTCTGCTTCTCCCGTGTTGTTGGTCCCGCCCACTTCCACAAGTGTCCAGCGTTCCACACTCAACTTTCTGGCCGTTATGACTGCGCCATCGGGGTATTCTCAGTGCTCTGCATTTTGCCATACTTCTCAGTGTGAACGCACTTACGCACTCAAAATAGTACATTTAAGTATGGAAGTGTGCAAATTGAGACACAGCTACTGTCAAACTACAAAAATAAGTTGACAGTGTTGTTGGCTAGCACCCAGCAGCTATCTTGCTCCGAACATAATGCTGCTGTTAGCGGCTCACTGTGCAGTGAGGTGAGATCCAGAGACACTGTTACTATGCTGTAGGGCACCAAATTACTTAATTGATGAAAAATGCGATAATACCGCATACTGTTGAATCCCCCCTCCTCTTCCCTCTGTTCCCTCCTCTCTCAGGTGTGTGGTTCTCTCCTCTCCTGTGGGAATCACACCTGTGAGGTTGTCTGCCATGATGGAGTTTGTCCTCCGTGTCCTCGCTCAGTCAGCAGATCCTGTCCCTGCGGCAAGACCAGTGAGAGAACACACACACACACACACACACACACACA
>NC_060161.1:37325909-37342755 GCF_021292245.1 Micropterus dolomieu
GAACGATAGGCCTCATTTGAAGCTCAAGCTCAGCAAATAACAGCCTGCAGCTGTTTTTCATGTTGCTTTCTGGGAATTTAGTTATAACGTTAATACAGCCCCGTGGTTAGTTGTGGACAGCCCTTTCTGCTTCGCACTGCTGTGTGTTGGGGTGTGTGTTTGCGTTGTCATTAATTGAATGATAGACTTAATCTGAACGATATTTGCCCTCTCAATTCGGGTACTTCCTTTAGTATACTAACATGCTGTAAACTGCGGACCCTATGTACTTACTTGCTTAGTGCGTAAATTTTGAGAGGGTAGTGTTGTCTCAAATAAAGCGCTGCTGTTGTGCACTAACCGGAAATGACTATCGCAAGATTGCACAATCCCCCCAGCACAGATACTGCCTGCAGAGCTCAAAATAACAGCCAGGCTTTATCACCCAAAATAAAATGCTCAGAATTGGGTTTATTGCCAAGTTCAAACATACAAGTAATTTTCTTTGGTATATTGGTGCAGAAATAAAAGCAATAGAAAGCAAGTAGTGTAAGCACAACTGTACACTAACAATGTAATGTCAGATTTTATGATGATGATAATAAGACAAATAAAGCAACGACAGTCCCCTTTTCATTCGTATTTTTGCTTATTTATTTTAAGTTTCACAAGCCAAGAATTTTCTGTACATCACAAGGCAGATGTCTCTTGATTTGATTTAAATTACTCAAAAGGTAATGACAGAACTTTTCAACTCCGAAAACGTTCAAGCACATTTTTGATCTGGCATCAGTTGTTGTACAACTGTCAAAAGTGTATTTAGTGATGAAATAGTGTACGAAACTTGTAAAAGACGTTCTGTTGTTGGCCCCTCTCTCTGCTGCTTTCTGCTTCTCCCGTGTTGTTGGTCCCGCCCACTTCCACAAGTGTCCAGCGTTCCACACTCAACTTTCTGGCCGTTATGACTGCGCCATCGGGGTATTCTCAGTGCTCTGCATTTTGCCATACTTCTCAGTGTGAACGCACTTACGCACTCAAAATAGTACATTTAAGTATGGAAGTGTGCAAATTGAGACACAGCTACTGTCAAACTACAAAAATAAGTTGACAGTGTTGTTGGCTAGCACCCAGCAGCTATCTTGCTCCGAACATAATGCTGCTGTTAGCGGCTCACTGTGCAGTGAGGTGAGATCCAGAGACACTGTTACTATGCTGTAGGGCACCAAATTACTTAATTGATGAAAAATGCGATAATACCGCATACTGTTGAATCCCCCCTCCTCTTCCCTCTGTTCCCTCCTCTCTCAGGTGTGTGGTTCTCTCCTCTCCTGTGGGAATCACACCTGTGAGGTTGTCTGCCATGATGGAGTTTGTCCTCCGTGTCCTCGCTCAGTCAGCAGATCCTGTCCCTGCGGCAAGACCAGTGAGAGAACACACACACACACACACACACACACACATATATAAACACACAAACAAAGCTGTCTGTGTGTTTCCTAACTGGCCACATGAACAGATAGATGGCTAATCTGAAACTTCAGCTGTGTTTTAAAGGTCAGGAAGATTATTTATTCAGTTTGAAATGTTACTTTTTTTCCCTGACCTTTAAGCAGAGGTTTTGTTGAATTCATAAAGTGAGATTAACACATTTAATCCGTCTGTTTGTGTAATAACAAAGAAATGACGTGGAGCCTTTTTGATGATGTGGAGCCTTAGCGTTTTACTGAACAAAATCCTAATGATGCCTTGTTAGATAAAGAAAACCTAATTAAATGGAGTGTGAAACGTTGGGATGTCAGGAAGATAAGAAATCTTTTATTGATCCTGCTGCAGCAGCACAAAGACTATATACATCATTAGTAGTTTGTGAAATGATAAAAAAATAAGAATAGAAACTATACAAGAGCAACCAAACTCAAACTTATAATGCAAGCAGTACACATTCACAGTACTCACTAGTACAGCGTAGTAATAAATATACATTTCTGTAAGTATTACATGTATTATTTTTGGTGTTATTTAACACAATTCAACATTTTGAGCACAGAAAAAGATTTTTTGTGAAACTGAATGTGGAGTGTTTCTGTGTTGGAGGGTCAGCTAGCTATTTATGGAAACCTCTGAGTTCATGTGGATAAAAGCAAACTCATAAATACATGTTTGAGTGCAGAAGGGAGTTCTGTTTGCTCAAAGTACAAGATCATTTCTGTGATAATGTTTCAAAGAATGATGGATCTTCTGTGTGCTTCAACACGTCAGACACTTCTTGTAAACAAACAACAAATAAAAGCGCACACTCCTCTGTCTCACTCTCTGCTGGTGCTTCCAGAGTCGTCTCTGCCGTGCACAGAGGAAGTGCTGCCGTGCGGCGACACATGTGACCGCCGGCTGTCGTGCGGGAAACACACCTGTTCAATGAGGTGTCACAGAGGGAGCTGCGAGACCTGCAGACAGGTGACACACACACACTCAAAGAGAGAGAGAGAGACACACACACACAGAAACACACTGACGCTCTCTGTCTGTCTGTCAGGAGGTGGAGAAGGAGTGCAGGTGCGGTAAATACAGGAAGCTGATGCCGTGTCATAAGGAGTACCTGTGTGACTCCAAATGTCCCCAAACCAGAAGCTGCCAGAGACACCAGTGCAGGAGGAAGGTGAGCCTCGTCATCACCTCGTCTGTCCGCTCCAGATCACTCAGTTATTCATGAGGCTGTAAAGTGTCAGAGAAAGTCTAAACACACAGTGACAGTTTGACAACAATCCTGATAATCAATGAATTATTTATATTTATCCATCACAACACCAGCCTGCTGACCCTCGTGTCCACTGACTCACATCTGTGTTGTGGTTCAGACGTCCACACGAAGCGTTTCACAGTAGCTTAGAAACACGTCTCACAGTCAGTCAATTCTACCACGTACGAGGCTCTGATTCCCGAACCGACAGATTTTAGTTTTTGTGTTCAGATCAGTCCTGGGTGTGTGTGTGTGTGTGTGTGTGTGTTTCCTGTGGCGTAAATGTCAGGTGTCTAATCTGTGTGTGATCTGATAGTTAAAGGTTGGCTGAAGGTTTCTTTGTGATGTGACAGGACTCTGTTATCAGACACAGTGAGCTGATAGGAACGTTTCATCTCTCTGGATCGTTTTCAGTCTTTATAATATCACCTCTGAGCTTTTTACCTTCTCTCAGAACAAGTGAAAAGCTGAACAGCAGAGGAAAGGTCCTTCACTGTGGAGGCAGAGAGTCAGGAGAGAAAACGTTCTGTGAAATTAAACGAGCGATGTTTAAATCTTTCTGCTGTTTATTCTCCTTTTTAAACTCCGTTTCCCACGATGCCTTGTGTCTCAGTGCTGCCCTGGTAACTGCCCGCCATGTGACCAGAGCTGTGGACGAACTCTGGGGTGTCGCAACCACAAGTGTCCCTCTGGCTGTCACCCAGGTAACGCACACACGGCGGCTCCTGAGTGTCTCTTTATGATGAGTTTGTTGCTTCTGTCCTTCCACAGCGTGAATGTTGAGTTTAGATTAGCGCTGCAAGTGGCCATCCTTTTCATTAGTGAATAAATCAGATTCGTTATCGGCCCTTTTTTGGAAATCTGTGCACAGCCTCACCTGAAAACAGCATGAACATCATATATCAGACATTTAGACTCAAATTGACACCAATCAAAGATCCTTTCTCACTTAGCGAGAAGTTTTGTCAAAGTCCTTGTAGACAAGTCCCGCCGCTCGGCAGACATCTTGGGCAGCTATTTCAGGCTAACGAGACCGGGGGCCAAATCACAGACACTTCCTAACCGGCAGCTCCTATCCTAACTACTTGGTAACCATGGCAATAAGGGTTAGGAGCTGACTTAGGAATAAGGCCATTACAGATTAACAGTTCCTAAATCCTTTCCTAACTAAAGACAGGAAAAATAAACTGTTAAACTGTCCTAACTTTTACTTTTCCGCCAGGTAGTGTTTATTATCATTTAGTCCACATGGCTGCTCTTTTATCGCTTATACAAAATCAATAAAATGTCAACAGGCGCAACTTATTAATTGATTCTACAGAAGTGTTTGATGACAAAACACTCGTTAGCTGAAAGGCTGTAGGCGATGCAACGCTAGATAATGTCTCATTATAGGCCCATAATGTAAAGGCTTGACGTAACAAAAGGATCCTAATGCAAGTCTTTGATAGGAGGAGATCGTTAAATTCAAGAAATACATGACGTTAGCATTTATTAATATTATTATTATTTTCCGAGAAGACGGGTTTCTGCCGGGGTCAGTGAGGAAACACAGGAGGAGGCACCACAGTTGCCTTTCTCTTCACATCACTTGTAAATGGACTGATTTTCTTTTTAACAGCATCAGTGCTCTGCTGGATGAATAAAGTATATCTATTATAAATGCGGCGGCGACTGTCTCTCTCTCTTTAATCTCCCGAGTTAAGCATTACGTGGATTTGGATTTCTGGACGGAGGTTACCAACACCTCTAATTCATCTGACTTGAAGTTCTGAAGTTTCATTTAAAAAAAACGACCAAAAAACAGCGATTAAAAGCAGTTTAGCTCGGCGAGATGAGAAAAGTGGCATCGGTTGCTAGGTAACAGACACAAAAGTTGATAACCGACATTGGATTGAGTATTTAGGGTTTCCTAACCTGAGATAAGATAGGATTCCTACAGTTAGTTAGGATTTGCTTCAGTAATGAGAGAGTGACTGATAAGCACACATTAACCATTTAGTCTGTAAGACTTCAGGAATTCATGAGAAATGTCCAAAGCAGGGGTCCATTTAAAAGTATTAGCCGCTAACAGCTAATTTAGTAGCTGAACGAGCTGTTAGCAGCTCCTGTTGGCGGTTTACTCACAAATGTACAGACAGCTGTCACTGGATCACTGTGATGCTGAAGAAAACCTCGGCCTTTCTCAGTTTTCTAAGTGGATTTATGGAGGTTCTCACTGAATCTAACAAGACGTGTGTTCAGATCTGGCTGCGTGATGAAAATGAGATCTGACGCAAACTGCAGCAATTAAAACGCCGCGCTGACCTCCGCGAGCTGTGTGACGTCAGCTGAGGTGCTCTGTTATAACAAGCTGCAGGAAAACATGAACTTTAATCTGACAATTACGAGTTCGATCCAAACACACACACACACACACAGAGCACGTCACGTCACATTATTGTCCGTCAGATATGTTGTGATTTGTTGAGGAAGTCTCAGCTGGGGAAAGGTCAAAGGTCAAATTCAGGAAAATTCTGACCCATAGCACCTCCTGAAGTGTGTGTGCTGACATTTGTTCCAGTTGATAGCGCTGGAAACACACGCACAGTTGAATGTGTGTGTTTGGGAAACTGTTGACCTCCTGCTTCCTGCCAAACGTCATTAATCCCTTTCACTGAAGACGTGTGTGTGTGCGCATGTATTACTCCTGTTGTGAAGACGTCTGTCTGCCGACACATTTCAGGACTCGACAAAACGCACGTCCTCATAACATTAACTCATTAAATGTTTGGGTGAATACTCTGTTTAAGGTCCAGGGAAGTCGAAGTAATGTCCTCTGAAGGGATGGAAACACGACCGTGTGTGTGTCTTCCTGCCTCCATTGTTCCCTGATTGGGCGATAAGGGATAATTAATGCGTCTGTTTTCTTCCTGATTGGCCGAATAGATTAAAGTTAATTTATTTGTGTGTCCGCGTGCTGATTGGCTGCTCTGACCTTTAAAGGGGGAACAGTTAGAAGGTCGCACCGCAGCCAACGCAGATAACAGCCGACACTGAGGCCTCTCCGTGTGTGTGTGAGTTTGGTATTTAGTTCAGATGCAGAGCCGAGATGACACTTTGCAGCGAGATCGCCTAACCTGCTCCGGAGGAGGTAGACCCTACGCAGGAGTATATAACTCAAGCTTCAGAGAGGAAACAGGAACTGATGAAGAAAACCCGAGTTAACAAAACACCCCAAACTGATCCAGAGGAAGTGAAAAGATTTCATCAGGCTTAATTGACGTTGTCGTAGTTGACTCCACTTCGTCAGCTTTGAAGTCTTTTTATCAAAGAACCAGATATTTTCTAACTACAGGTGCAAATATTGATCATGCAAAGCAGATCAGGGATCAGCCGTCAACAGACAGATCCACGTTAAAACCAGTTTCTTTAACTTGACGTGGAGCGTCTGTCCCTGAGGCAGTTAACATGTGTTAGTGACGGGTGATTTAGACCCCGTCCACACTACTGTGTTTTAATGTGGAAACGGAGAATTGAAACGAAGACGATACTATAATAAAAAGCGCATCTAGTGGCCGTTCAGGTACGCTGGACATGCAGATGGTCTATTCCGTAGTTACAGAAGATTTGGGGAAAGTACTACAGACGAAGACCCAGACCAGATTTGATTCTGTCATGGATCCATACCGAGCTGGGGCTGTTACTGAATGTAACACAGGAGTTAAAAATGACCGTGGCGGCGGCAGTCGTCGCAAAGTAAACGGTGATAATCACAGTACAAGTTTAGGCTGGAAGTGTTATTTGTACGGTACAGAACGTTTAAAAATACCAACTCAAAAACTCTCAGCAGCATGAAGAAGCTTTGCATGACCTAAAAGACCCAATCAGAGAGCCTGAACGTGAGCGTCTGCGTCACCGTTTCTAAATGTCCTCCGTTTCAAAACGAAAAAAAAAACGGGGGTGGCAGCGTTTTCAAATGATCTGTTTTAGGTCTTCTGTTTTAGTCTGGACGGGAGGTGCAAACGTAGCAAAAGGTCTCTTTCAAACCAAAACGCAGTAGAGTGGATGGGGCCTTAACGTGCCGTCATTGTAACTGGAGAAAACGACGGCACTGAGACGGCTGCAGTCGACCGTACTGTTACAAAGACTGAAGGAGAGATTTATTTAATCAGTTTAGATCCAAGATGGCGTCTACTCTGGAGCTTAACTTATCTGTGTGAGCTGTGACTGACACCCACTCAGCGCTCGCTGCTGGTAAACACTCAGCCTGTTATGTTGAGAGAGAGCGAGAAGCCTCGGCTGAGTGTCAACTGACAAAATCCAGACAGACGCTTATTATTAGAACATTAACTTGGAGTAAATACAGAAAGCAGCTGTCAGGAGAACCAGTCAAAAGACTGGAGTGTAATATAACTTTAACTTTGTTCAACAGAAAGAAATAAACAGAACGTAGTTTTTCGTCTTTGTGTCTGTGTCGGTTACTTATGAACACAGAGAATCAGATGAAGAATAATCAGTGTTTTTAGGTAATTAGACAAAATGAAAATCAGGATGTTGGAGGATAGGGTCACAGTGCTGAGCAGCAGTTAGATTTCTGCATGATCGCTGAAAGAGGGTTCCCTCGCTGTGGTCGTTCCTCCTGTGCTGTAAGTGATGGAGGAAAACCTGCTCGACAGTTTATCTGGAGCTGGAACGAGGCTTCAGGCGACACCGTCCTGTGGTCACTCTGTCAGATTAGGAGATTAAATTCATACATTCTTCCTGTGACTCGGCCGAGAGACGTGACCGCCTACGTGTTGGTCTCAGATAGAGCAGGGCAATGAAACAATAATGCTAATTATCGCAATAACATTTCCCACAACAACAATATAACAAATGTTCACTGAATGTTTGATTTAATTCATGTGAATCACGAGTGAATCAGCACTTAACGTTTCTATTAAGATATTTATTTTGTTGAGGAAAATGCATATTAGTGTTCATTATAAACATTTTGAATGTTCAGATTTGTTTGTGACATGATCCACTGTTGACCAGAAAGAAAACCACATAATTAACCAACTGGTTTCTTCAACTTTCACTCAGAAGCAAAAATCAGCCTTTAAACTCGAAACAAATATCCTGATAATTTTTAACATCAATGAAATTACATTTTTTAGTGTGATAACATTTTTGGCCTGCTCCCAGACCAATCACAGCTTGCCGTTTTTCGCTGCCTGCGTGATGTCATCTGGAAGCAGGAGCGAGGAAAGGACTTCCCGGAACACAACTGTTAACAAAACAATGGCGTCCGAGGCGGATGGACGTGCATGATGCTGGAAACCAAACTTTTCCTCTGTTTCACAGGCGCACCTCGCAGCAGCAACATCATTGCTCTTCCTCACAGTCTGTTGTCGTCCACTATGAGACACCACATGGGGGAAAAAAAACATCCGGTGTCTCCCCGCGTCAGTCTGGTCGGGTTCTTCCCCGGCTAATACTGTGTAGTCTGAACCCGTGAATTAATGCTGGAAATAAATAAAATAAATGTGTCTCTCCTGTCCTGCAGGTAGTTGCTATCCCTGTCCGGAGTCGGTGGAGGTCAGATGTACATGTGGCTCCACCGTCTTGGCTGTCCCTTGTGGGCGGGAACGAAGCACCAAACCGCCTCGCTGCAAAGAGACCTGCAGGTAAACTCACACAGAGACACGCACACACCTGATTCCCTCTCAGCAGTGTGTTTAACAGCTCCTCTTTTGTCTCCCCCAGGTGTCCTCCGTCTTGCCACCACCCGACCAGAGAGACCCACCGGTGCCACCCCGGGCCCTGTCCCCCCTGCAGACAGTCCTGCCTGCTGCCGCTGCCCGGCTGCAGCCACACCTGCCCTCAGCCCTGCCACGACATGGTGCTGGTCAAGTCCCAGCAGGTAGCTGCCCCAGAAATTATGAAGCTACAGCCAGCAGCTGCTTAGCTTAGCATAAAGACAGGGAGCCTGGCTCTGTGTAAAGCAAACAAAATGCACCTACCAGCACATGTAAAGCCCACTGAATAACATCTGGACTAGAACTGAAGCGTAACGACGACTCGATATGTGAGAGAGTGATCTGGATCTTCTCATCTAACTTCCTGCAATAAAGTGAAAAAGTGTAATTCTCAAAATGAGAGCACATTTATAATAATATATTTAATTGTACTTTTACAGCATTGATGCCAAACGTGGACACACACACACACACAGCATCTCGCACAGTGGTAAACTAATAAAGCACAGAACAAGTCCATGTACAAGTAAAATGCATTATGCATCACATAGTAATTTGAATTGAGTAAATAAAACATAAATCAGTCAATATAAAAATAATAGAATAAATTACTTTTATTTATTACAACTTTATGTTATTTGTTCTGTGCTGTAGTTCTTCGATTTTCTGCTCCTTCTGCAGTGTTTTGTACTTTTTTTACATTTATTTGATCACTTTAGTTAATTCAGATTCGTATTACAAACTACAATCAACAAATAATCTGTAATAAATCATTATTAGAGCTGACATAAAAAAATGCTTCCCAGCAGAAGATAAAGTGGTTAAAATGAGCACCCCTGTGACAAGCTGCATGATAAAGTGATGAACACATTAGTTCTTCAGTAATGCAGATGACTGACTTGATGAAGAGCTCATCATCAGCATCTAATCGCTGTCATCAGTCACATAAAATGAAATTTCCTGTTTTCTTTCTGAACAAAACAAATGATGTTTGGAGAACCTCTCTGACATGTTCTCTTGGTGTGTTTTTGTGTGTAGGTGCAGTTGGCAGGTCCGTGGGAGCAGCCGTCTGAACCAGCGTTTGTGAAGAAAGCTCTGCCATGTCCGCCGTGTCAAGTACCGATACCAACGCAAGTCACACACACACACACACACACACACTCCATCTCCTAAAAAAATAGCACAGCAGATAAAGGCCGGGTGAGATACATGAATCAAACCATGACTCACATGATAAATTCACTGTTATTGTTCACTAAGTGAATCCCTCACTGTTTTTTAACAGCTACTTTAGATGTTTCATGTGTGACAGCTCAACTTGGAAAAACACGCTGAAGATCTGACTAGAATTAACTAGTGAGAAAACTATGTTAGAGCAGCAGACTGGCGTCATGACTCTGTGGAACATTTTAAAATAAAGTTCTGGATCTGTCCAGGCCAGTGTTAGCGCTTTAACAGTTCTCTTGATCATAATTAATTGGAGGTTAATATGTGCTGCAGTGCACAGGTGAAAGGAACAAAATGAAACTAAGCAGAGAAGGTCGAGTTTCACAGGGATTTAACTTCCTGAAAAATTAAAATGATTGTTCTTTGCCTTCACCATGTTGTAAACCCCCCCCCACCCCCCCCCACACACACACACACACACACACCCATTGCACACAAATTGCGAAGTGTTTTGTTTCTGTCACGGATCATTAGACCTGAGATTAAAAAACACACTGCATGCTGAGTGTGTATGTGGATAACAGTTGTGTATGCCAGTTCCCTGCAGCTCTGTGACGCAATAAGCCAACACCAACCATCTGTGTGTGCGTGTGTGTTGATGTTGAGGATCCTCAGGCCAAGAGACACAAACAGGACTGACTCTGTGTGTGTGTGTGTGTGTGTGTGTTTGAGGTATTAATGTGCATTCATACATATGTATTCAGACAATATTTTTTACAGGACGCATTATAATTGATTGGAAGTAAATGGAAATGAAAGTGGAATTTAAGTGAAAGGAATTTACAGAAGTGATCTGGATAAATGGAGGTCATTAGTTTCACTCAACTGATATTATTCTGAGAGGGAGGTGAAGCAAATTAACAAAAACCATTTAGTTTTCTTCAACAATATGTAATTAGCTTTGGCTATAATGTAACTTTAACATTAATGCCAATACAGCTTATTTTTGAGATGAATTGAGACGGATAGAGATAAATGAAAATGACGTTAATGAAAGTGGTCAAGTAAAGAGAAAGATTCGTTTCAAAATTAAGGGAATTAATGTAAACAAATGTAAATGAATGGGATATATCAAAGTAAGAAAGGATGCCACACAATCTCTGTGCTCTACACTAAGCTCGTGCTTGGATAGCCTGTGTCCTCTATCCACCAAGCCTGCTCGCCCACACCAGCCCCACCCGTGGCTAACTGATACCATCCGTGGGCTGAGTACTGATCTCAGAGCGGCTGAAGGAAAATGGTGAAAAACCAAAGCCCCCGCCGACCGTAAGGGCTACCAATTGCTCCTATCCTCCTTCTTAACAAGCATCATTGCTGCCAAAACTGCATTCTATAATGACAGAATAAGCAGTGCCACTGACTCAAGGAAATTATTTTCCACTTTTAAAGCGCTACTAAATCCTCCTCCACCACCCACAAACTTGTCTGCTGATACTTTTGCTGCCTTCTTCACAGGCAAAGTGGAGGCCATAACTAGCTAATTCTCTGAAACACTCAACCTCAACCATTGTAGCAGTCCTACTACATCTTTTCCCCTGCCCTTCCAGGTCAGTGGTTGTTCACTCTCCTCATTTACTCCTCTCACAGAGCGCGAAGTATCAGAGCTCTTGACCCGTAGCAGTCCAACTACATGCCCACTGGACCCGATTCCTATGAATCTCCTCCAAGCCATATCTCCTACTGTGGTCACGACAATCACTCATGATAAATACTTCTCTGGCTTCAGGAACCTTTCCGACCACCTTCAAAAGGGCTCAGGTTAGACCCTTGCTCAAAAAGCCCTCACTTGAACCAACTCAAGTTGAGAATTATCGACCAGTGTCTCTTCTACCTTTTTTATCCAAAACTATTGAATGGGCAGTATTCAAACAGGTCTCAGAATTCCTCTCAGGGATGACCTCCTATATCCATATCAGTCTGGTTTTAAGAGTGCCCACTCTACTGAAACGGCTCTTCTGTCTGTAACAGAAGCCCTAAGGTCAGCTAAAGCTGCAGCCCAATCCTCGGTTCTTATCCTGCTTGAGCTATCAGCTGCCTTTGACACAGTCAACCACAGGATCCTGCTATCTGCTCTCTCAGCAATGGGCATCTCGAGTAAAGCACTCCTGTGGTTCGAATCCTACCTCTCGGGGCGTTCCTACAATGTTTTGTGGCAAGGACAATTATCCTCCTCCCACTGCCTCTCCACAGGGGTGCCCCAAGGCTCAGTGCTTGGGCCCCTTCTCTTCTCAATTTACACCACCTCACTGGGGCCGATCATTCGCTCGCACGGCTTCTCTTACCACTGCTACGCAGACGACACGCAACTCTACCTATCCTTCCCGCCAGGCAATCCCACTGTCTTGGCGCGGATCACGGACTGTCTGTCGGACATATCTGCATGGATGAAGGCTTGCCACCTTCAACTAAACCTCTCTTGGTCATTCCAGCCAAGCAATCTATCCACCATAACATCAAACTACAAATTGACTCCGCAACCATCACTCCAACCAAGGTGGTGAGAAACTTGGGTGTCATGATTGATAACCGGCTGTCCTTTTCAGACCATGTTGCTGCTGTCTCTCTGTTATGCCGCTTTGCTCTATACAACATAAGGAAAATCAGGCCCTACCTCACTCAGTACGCCACCCAGCTTCTGGTACAGGCCATGGTTATCTCTCGCATCGACTATTGCAATGCTCTCCTAGCAGGTCTTCCAGCTTGTGCGGTGAAACCCTTACTAATGGTTCAGAACGCAGCAGCACGTCTGGTTTTTGATCAGCCCAAAAGGACTCATGTCACTCCATTACTCAGTGACCTCCACTGGCTCCCGTGGCCTCCAGAATCAGATTCAAGTCACTAATGCTTGCATACAGAGTGACTACTGGGTCTGCACCCATCTAGCTAAACTCCATAATACAAACTTACGTTCCTTCTCGGCCACTATGCTCCTCCAACGAACGCCGCCTGGCTCTGCCATCTCTTCACACAAAGCAATCCCAGTCCCGGCTATTCTCATCTGTGACACCACGAGCTACCACACGCCATCAGAGCAGGGACGTCCCTCTCTAACTTCAAGAAGCTCTTGAAAACTTATCTCTTCCGAGAACACTTCCTCTTATAACGCTTCTAACTCCTAACCTCTAACATGCACTTCCTGTGCTCTTCTTCTTCTGTCCCCTACAATGACCTTGTATTGATTGCACTTTTTGTTTTGATTGCACTTTTTGTTAACTCTTACTTCCTTCCCTAGGTATTTACTCCATTGATGTGATATGTACTATGAGCTCTTACTAGTATTTATTGCTGCTCTTACTAGTATGTATTGTCAGTTGTAGATCTGTAGTTGATGCTCTGTTGATGCTTGTATGTTGTTCCTCAAGTGTCTACCAAATGAGTAAATGTAAAATCTAAATGTTAGTGAATGGGAGGCTTTAGTCATTAAAGGGATTATACTAAGAAGGAAGTTAATGGAGGTAAATGGAGCTTAAAGTATGGACGGCACAAACGAAATAAAGAGAGATTTTTTTCAAAGTTAAGGGAATAAATGGAAGTGAATGGTCAAATGAAAGGGATAAATCAAAGTAACAAAGGATGGAAGTGAATGGGAGGCTTCAGTCATTAAAGGGATTATACTCATTAATGGAGGTAAATGGAGCTTAAAATATGGACAGGACAAAAGGAAATAAAAAGAAACAATTTGTTTCAAAGTTAATGGAATGAATGGAAAGAAATGGAAATGAATGTGATGACTGGAAGTGAATGGTAGGTACAGTAGCAGTCAACAGTGATGTTGAAAACAAACAGGTGAAAGGAATGAATAAAAATGAATCTGACATTTATTTTTTCTGTATTTGTCTTTCAGGGCCTGTTTCGGAGAACATGAGGTATCGTTTGTCTTAACCTTCCCTTTTCTTTCTGAAGTATTCATGTTTGTCTCCTTCTTTTAAACCCAGTTTAACCAGTTCATCACCATTTACTCACAGACTTCATGTTTTTAGATTGATTGCTTCCTCCCTCCACTCCCCTTTTTTATCTGTAGAGCTGTTCCCTCTCCCTCCTCGGTGTTTTCTTTTCCGTCTTGTTTCCTGTTTCCAAACGTCGTCCATTATTAGTTTGTCCTCCTGACCTCCTCCTCATTCACTCCCTCTCTCCCTATTCGTCTAGTTTGTCCTTCTCTGTCTCTCTCATATAATTCGCTCCTGCATTTCATCCCATTTAGTTGCTTGTTATTCAACACACACACACACTCATTCACCTTCAGACGAGGTCAAAAAAATGCTTGTGGTTTCAAAGATGTCTGTACCGTACTCTGTGTGGTGATCAGGTCAGTCCGGTGCCGTGTCATCGACGGGGGAGATTCTCTTGTAAACGACCCTGCGGACGACCTTTGACCTGCGGGAACCACAATTGCAGCCGGGAGTGTCACCTGGTTACCAACGGCAAGCAGGTGAGCCAGGGGCAAGGCCAGTTTACTGCATATGTGTTGCTCATTTCAACAACAAGGAAAGTCAAAAGGCTTTACGCAAAACACAAAAGCAACATAGGCAAATATAAAAAGACATTTAAACATAATTGCAGAAGAGTTAAATAGAAATAAAACAGGACAGTAAAGTTATAGAGCAGTGTAAAATACAAGCCTCACGTTTGATTTAATAAAGGCTGCAGCGGGAAAAATAAAGCGAGGGGCTCAGTAGGATGTTAATTAATGCTAAAAGTGAGAAGATTCATTATAATAAGTGTAGTTTTATAAAATCTGTAAACCTATGTATACTTTATAATGCTCGTGACCACTTTGTGTGTGTTTTTAGAGCTGCAACAATTAGTCGGTTAATTGATTAGACGACCAAGAGAAAATCAGAAATTTCTAATCCTTCGATTGTTTCAGCTTCTCAAAGGTGGGAATGACTTCTCGTCTTTGTCTCAACTTTACTGTAAACTGAATAGTTTTTTTGACTGTTTGTCAGAAAAAACACGACATTTGATGATGAAAATAATAGTTGCTGTGCAGCAAAGCGCGTCCACGCTGTGTTCGGCGAGCTGGATGTCAACTGGATAGCTGATCAGACCAATCAAATCAGTTACTCTCTCTCTGCAGTGTGAGGTGTGTGAAGAGGCCTGCTCTAAGCCCCGCCCCCCCGGGTGCCCCCACACCTGCTCCCGCCCCTGTCACCCCGGCAACTGCCCCCCCTGCAGCCAGATGATCCGCCAACGCTGCCACTGCAAGATCAGCATGCTCTACGTGGAGTGCACGTCAGTACACACTCGCCTTAAATGCTTTTATTTTGTCTTTTTCCGTCTTGTTGTTTGTGCTGAGATGTTATTGGTTGATTGATTAATGAGACAGTATTGATTAAAGAGTAACGGCTGGTAAGAAAACCCCTTTGGGTCAGTGTATAAACATTAAAGCTGGAGACAGCAGGAGTCCTGGAGGAACACTGGAGATATGTTTACATTTGTAAAGCAGTCTTGTTTACGCTAACAGGGCGTCATGTTTAGCTTTAAAGCAGCTATAATGTAAATTTATTATAACGGTGTATGAAATAACCGTGTGTCTCTGGTAAGTTACCTTTTTACTGTTCTGGTTCGCTCTCCATAGCGTCGTTGTCCGAGGGAAAGCTGTAAAAAGCCACTGTTCGCTACATGTTGAGCAGAAAACAACAGACAGACACAGTTAGAGACCCGCTGGGCAACATAGTGGAGCATTTAGCAACTTACGAGCCAGATATTTGCCTTCAGGGGCTCCTGGAGACCAAAAAGAGAGCGACACTGTTGGAAACACTGTTTGAGCACAAGTTCGACATAGAAGCTTAAAGCTGATGCGTTGAATACTCTCTGCAGGAAGTTGACATCAGCTGATGAACGGACGAAGGTGCAGTTGGGCTCCTGCAACAACCAGTGTCCTAAACAGGTGATCTCACACACACACACACACACACACTGACAAAACTAACGTCCATCTATGGAGACCTCGGCCCCTTTGCATCATGGGATTTGTTTATCAGACATGAGAAGTGGAGTCACCTGCCTCCCAGTAGAGTGCGTGTCATCATGCAGAACACGTTCTCCACCTACAGCGCTGGAAGTCACACTGTTCCTTCCTTCCTTCCTCTCTACAGCTCTCATCCTTTCTTTCCTTCCCTACTTTCCTTGACTCCTTTTGTTTTTCTTCCTTTCCGATCAATTATCAATAATGGTCAGTGTCATTGGAGTAGGAACACAATACCATCCATTTCTTTCTCTCTCTCTCTCTCCAATAATCAATTTAGCTCTGTGGCGCCAGACAACACACACACACACAAACACGCACACACTGACACACACACAAACACAAACACACACACACAGAGTCTCTCTAGCAGCGTGTTTTGCTTTCACCTGGGAATGATTTAGCGTTTTCATTCTGTCACTTACTGGCACTGACACACACTCACACACTCTCTCTCTCGAAAGAACACAGTCAAATGTTTGTTTTCAGAGAGTGTGTGTGTGTGTGTGTGTCTGTCTGTCAGAAGACTGTTTTCACAGTCTGCAGAAACTTAAGCTCCTAAAATCCCCAACACACACGCACAGTTGGAATAACAAACATATGCAGTGGTATGTTTACACACACACACAGAGCCCTGACTGATTTCTTGATAAATTTGGTTCACATACTAAAATGTTATTTTCCAGTTCAGTTGAAGAGACATCAAGATGTTTGGAGAATAAACGATCTAGATTTTTTTTTACACGGTGCGTCTTATTTGAATACGCTGTGATGTAACGGGACACGGTGCGTCGTATTTGAATAGGCGGCGACGTAACGGGACACGGTGCGTCTTATTTGAATAGGCGGAGATGTAACGGGACACGGTGCGTCTTATTTGATTACGCTGTGATGTAACGGGACACGGTGCGTCTTATTTGAATAGGCGGAGATGTAACGGGACACGGTGCGTCTTATTTGAATAGGCGGAGATGTAACGGGACACGGTGCGTCTTATTTGAATACGCTGTGATGTAACGGGACACGGTGCGTCGTATTTGAATAGGCGGAGATGTAACGGGACACGGTGCGTCGTATTTGATTACGCTGTGATGTAACGGGACACGGTGCGTCTTATTTGAATAGGCGGAGATGTAACGGGACACGGTGCGTCGTATTTGATTACGCTGTGATGTAACGGGACACGGTGCGTCTTATTTGAATAGGCGGAGA
>NC_060161.1:37342855-37343807 GCF_021292245.1 Micropterus dolomieu
GCCGACCAATCAGTGAGAGAGAAGAGCAGCGATGTCATCGAACCGTCTGATTAGAGTTTAAAGCACTAACATGTGTGTGTGTGTGTGTGTGTGTGTGTCTGTGTGTGTGTGTGTGTGTGTGTGTGTGTGTGTGTGTGTGTGTGTGTTTGTGTACTCACAGGGTTTCCCTTTGATCTGTCTTGGTGTGTAGCAGGCGGAAAGGGCGGGGCCTGCTGTTGCCATGGACAATGACAGCACTGATGGTGTTGATGGCGTTGATGGCGTAGATGGCGTTGAAGGTGTTGATGGCGTTGATGATGATGATGATGATGGTGGTGACAAAGCGGGGTTCAGGCTGCTGAATTGCGAGCAATGCAGGAATTCAGGCCATGAGGTGTTGAACATCTGGAGGAAGGGCTCACAGCCTTCCCTCGCCGCCTCGCAGAACGACGCGCAGGGCTGCACAACCCGCCTACACACACACATACAGAAAAATACACACACGTCAGGGAGTCCGTTATAAGCAGCAGCAATAAAACTCAGATACCCATAATCCTCCTGTCGGAGGTCATGCTGAGTTGAAGCCACTGACGCTGAACTTGTGTGTTCTAATTTCAGAGTGTTGTAAGGATGATATTCTCGGCTCGGAGGGTTTCAAAACACACAAACACACACTCGCTGTCCCACTTACAGTCTGAACAGCTGCGATTCATGTTGAGCAACAGACTGTATGTTTGTGTGTGCGTTTGAACATGTGATTGGCTACTCTTCCCAGAATCCTCTCCTGTAACGAAAGATTCTTTCATTATTAATTACATTAGCACACATATTCCAACTCCCTCAGACCTCTGACAAGAGGATTATGGGATTTGTAGAAGGCTTAGGACCGGTCGGGATGAGAGTCAGCACCTCCACATCTGAGGCTGCGGACATGAGTTGCTGTTGAGTTTGAGGCAGACCCAGAACACGTTGC
>NC_060161.1:37343907-37349804 GCF_021292245.1 Micropterus dolomieu
TGTGAGGAGACGAGTTATGGATCATTTTGAGAAGCATGAATATCCTCTGAGGAGGAAAACTGTAAATACAACCTCCAATGTACAGAAAGCATTTCTCCACTCAGCATCATGAAAATGGATCTAAAGCTGTGAGACTGATGGATTCACCAGGCAGAAAGACTTTGGTTACAGCGCCCCCATGTGGCAGAGTGGGGCCATATTTTCTCCATGTGTGATGACTGAGGACAGAGTGAAGTCTGATGTGTCTGAGATTTTTCACTCAATGGTAAATGAGGAGATGTCAACAACAACAAGTCAAACAGAACAACAGTTTGGTCCTTCAGCTTTAACCCTGTGTTCTTATTTTCACTTTTATTATTTACTTTTTTATATTCACTTTTGTCCGGCCGGGCTTGACTGATTATAAAACATGAAGTATCAATTACAGCATTTTAGCCAACTTCTTTCCACCTCATCACCACAGGTTTTACAATTCTTTTTGGTTAGTAGACCTCATTTACATGAGGTCGTGTTACAGCTTGTGTTTGAGTAGAATCAACAGAAATGATGATTTATTTTGGAAAGCATTGAAGAGGGAGAGAGGGATGGGGAGGTGGGGGGAGCGGCCAACACAATATACCCACAGAGGTAGACAGTAAATGAAAAATGGTACAGATATCTATAATAATTTTAATGATAACAATCGTAATGGTAATGAAAATAGCAGCAATAATAATCACAATAGGACTAGTAACAATAGTCGTTGCAGCAGAGGGACGAGAAAGCACAAGACTACGGGAAAGGGGAGAAGAACACTTTGTTTGGGTTCAATTTACAGACCCAAGGCTGTGTAGGGAAACCGGATTTTTTTTCAGAGCACACGAAACACTGAGAGCTACCTACCCATGAGGAAATATTTGCTGAATTTAACAAAAATTGTATTGGATGAGAATCGCAAAGTATCCCTTTAAGAGGAGCCATTGAAGGGATATGCGATTCTGCAGAGAGTTTGTTGATATTTGAGTCCAACAACCAAACAAACAATCCCCTCACTACTCCTTCGGAACGCCCCTCCCTAATTAGAGAGTTACTTGAAATAGTTTTTTATAAAAAAAACTTTGGGGCTAACCTCCTTCACTCTTTATTTTACAGTTTGCAGCAACACACGGGAGCTACTGAGTCAGTCAAGCCAGCCTCCAAGTGGAGTCCTGAGAAGCTGCAGTCTTGATTCATCCAGCATCTGTAACTTCTACTGTACATTTACTGCTGAACAAGCCTTATTCCTGTACCTTTTCTCTCTATTCACCTGTACACACACACACCTAACCAGCTGGGATCATCACAAACATGACAACAGACAAGACGGTAATACTGAACTTGTCATTTTTTTGTGGAACAGCAAAGCTAACGTTAGCCTACTCACCTGTCCAGCAGAAACAGAGCAACCTCAGCATTGATCATCATTCCTTTCTAATCTCATACATTTATCCAGCATTGAAACTCCAGATGTTAACACAGGTCTTCCCCTCACCTGGTCATATAACAGACCTTTCCCTCTTTGGCTGTTTCTCAGTCATCTTCTCAGCTATAGAGTCCCGTAAGAAGTCCAGCATGTTCGAATGTGCCGCTGTTTATTTACATTCTCTGTCCGGCTGCTTTGAGTGCGCCGCCACCCTTGTTTGTGTTCAATTTACAGACCCAAGGCTGTGTAGGGAAACCGGATTATTTTTCAGAGCACATGAAAAACCAAGCGCTACCAACCCATGAGGAAATATTTGCTGAATTTAACAAAATTGTATAGGATGAGAATCACAAAGTATCCCTTTAAGAGCTTTGTAGGTGAGAAGAAGGATTTTAAATTCAATTCTGTATTTTACAGGAAGCCAATGAAGTGAAGCTAAAACAGGAGAAATATGATCTCTTTTCCTCGTTCCTGTCAGAACACGTGCTGCAGCATTCTGGATCAGCTGAAGAGTCTTAATGGACTTTTTCGAGCAGTAATCCAGCCTAGAAAATGAAATGCATGGACTAGTTTTTCTGCATCATTTTTAGACAGGATATTCCTGATTTTCCCAATATTATATAGGTGAAAAAAGGCGGCCCTTGAAATTTGCTTAATGTGAGACTTAAACGACATGTCCTGATCAAAGATAACTCCAAGATTCCTCACAGTGGTGCTGGAGGCCAGGGCGACGCCATCCAGGGAAACTATATCTTTAGATAATGCGTCACAGAGGTGTTTGCGCCCAAGAACAATAACTTCAGTTTTATCTGAGTTTAACATCAGAAAATTACAGGTCATCCAGATTTTAACATCCTGAAGGCACATTTGGAGTTTAGCTAACTGATTAGTTTTACTCTGGCTTGATCGATTGATATAACTGAGTATCATCTGCATAACAATGATGATGTGAGTCATGATGTGATAGAGGTGTTTTCTGCGATCCCCTCAAGAGAGCGTGGGGCTCCCTTGTGTGCTTTTTGACCGGCTATAACTTTTCCAATGCTATGTATTTTTAGTAAAAGTGATCATTATACATTTTTCCGTTGGGAGAAAATCTACTATGAATTTTGGAATTGATGATAATCGTTTCTGTCAAATAAATTGCCTACTTTTATTTGGACTTTCAAACTTTTGTAACAATGTGTTATTCTCTGGATGCCTGATGGAGTCCGAAAAAACAAGCAGAGCAGAAGCTGTGTTTAGAATATAACTAGGCTATAACATCTCTAACAGCGTGGATGGCATCAAAAGAGCCGCCGCGTGTGAACGTGCCCTTCACAGATGTGCAGCGCAAGCGATCGACCTGCACAGTGAAGACAATGAACAGAATAAACATTCTGTAAATGATGGAAATGAAACATGGGGATGGTGTTTATAGGAAATGCACAGCCAAGGTGCTGAATGTTTCCCAAAGTGTGTTGGAGCAACATGTAGCAGAAATAATCACAAAATCACTTTCAATTTTATCAATTTTAAAAAAGACTGGGGGAGTGGATTAATTTAGGCTAACATATTCTCCATCACCCAGCCAGGTTTCAGAAAGACAAAATAAATCCATTTTATAATCTGACATCAATAATATCTATTAATTTACTGTGGATAGAGGACACAGGCTATCCAGGCACGAGCTTAGTGTAGAGCACAGAGATTGTGTGGCATCATTGACCTCAAGTGAAGAAAATGTGTTGAGGGAGGGTAGAGCGGAAGCTACCACTGAGGCAAAGTGAGCAGGAGACAGGTTGCGGCGAACTAAAATGTAGTAGTATGGATAGGGCCTAAGACTGCGACTCTGCCTCCTGGTCTCATTTCTGGATGGTCGTGGATTTGTTCCACTAACAAACTTGGGCAGATTTCTAGAAATGAGAGCTGCTCCTTCCCAAGCGGGATGAATGCTGTCTCTCTTAATCAGACCAGATCTTCCCCAGAAAGTCTGCCAATGATCTACAAAGCCCACATTGTTTGCTGGACACCACCTCGACAACCAGCGGCGAAATTATGACATGCGGCTATACATGTCATCACTGGTCAGATTTGGCAGGGGTCTATGTACTCACCAACTCAACATTAACCTTAGTGAACTCCAATTGGCGTAATTGGGTGTCTTTACTGCTGACATGAAGAACAACCTTATTGTATTTATGTTTCTCCTTAGCCAGCAGTTTCAAATAAGACTCAATGTCGCCTACTCTGGCCCCAGGGATGCACTTAACTATGGCTGCTGGTTTTGCTAACTTCACATATCTTAAAACGGAGCTGCCAATAATCTGAGTGGAATACCATTACTGCTAAAGGAGGCAGAGGAGTAACTGAACATTTGACACACCGAGAAAGTGAGAGCAGGAGAGGAAGAGGGAGGGAACGAGACCATTGCTAGCTGGTTAGCTCATGAACGGTTAGCTACCAAAACTCTTGTAAAAACACTGAATCATCTGAGGGCAGTGGTTTGTCTAAGATCTTGGACAGTCCGGTGTAGTTTTTTCTTTCTTTGGCTGTCTGTGGTACCATACCATACTGTGATTGATGATGATGTTAATGGAATCAGTGATAGTGGAATAGAAAAGAACAAGGAGTTGATCCTTCATTTGAAGTAAAGTCTTTGTTGAGCTTATGCAATGATGTGTTTGCTGTTAGAGATTGCTAATGCGTGTTTCTAGAAATTTAAAGGAGTCAGTGATGGTGATTTTGTTGCTGTTTATTTGTATGGGTGTTTTGGGAAATGGACTACATCTAAAGTCAATAATGAGTTCCTGGGTTTGGGCTGTGTGAGCTGGAGGTCATTGTTTGAACACCAAGTGACAGCTTGGTCCACATCTATGCAATACTGGGTCTCATCATTGTTTGAGATGAGGATGAAAAGATGGAAAGAACTGTGAGTGCTTAAGCCGAACTACTGTAAGATTAAGGGCCAGATTTACTAGAGGTTTGTGTGAGCAAAAACGTATGAGCTATGGGATGACCCTAGGGACATTATTCAGAATTACCATGCATATACATGTACTTTTCCTCTCACATACACATATGAAACCAAACTCATTCACATACTATACTGAAAAGCTCACACACATACAAGTATATAGCTTTTATACACACAACTGAAACGCTCTCACACACACAAGTGAAATGCTTTTACATACACAACTGAAATGCTCACACACATACAAGTGAAATTCTATGGTTGGTCCCAGCCAATGATCCCAGTTTGCACTTCAGGTAAGTTAACATTAAAGCTATACACCAAAACTTTAAATAATGATTTATATGTTATTGACATTATACATAAGATTTAAAATGGCTTAATGATAAGTATTTACTGTAATTGTGGTTTGCAACACCACAAATGTCTAAACGTGAATCAGCTTTAAACTAAGTTGAACTGTTAAATGTCTAACAAACTATTTGAAGCAAATCAATTAAACCTGAATTCGGATTTTCACATAACTTTAGTTATGAGTCAATAATTTGGATGTCACTTGATTATAGTGTTTCTTTTAATAGGTCAATGGTAAGATAATATTAAGTTAAATATGGTAACATGACTATTTTGCTTGCATAATGGTAGCCTTAGTTATTATTTCCACTTTTTGGCCTATTAAGGCATTAAAAGGCCTTCTCTACTTCTATTCCCACTCCCTGCTAGGAAGAGCAGCACTGGATCTCCTCATTGTCTACTGTGGTTTTAAACATCTGTGTTTTATGTCCATTAAAAAAATGGTTTATGGTTCCCATTGCAATAAATTCTAAATATATTTATACTTATTTTGTATTTACTATTGACTGAAAATGTTCATTTTACATTCTGATACTGAAAGAACCAGCTCATCATGCAACACAGATAAAACATCGAATATTAAAGCTTAACTCTTTTTCTAAGGGAGAGCAGTCTAGTATAAGTTGAAAAGTGAAAATACTGTTTCGTCTTCTGACCTTGGTCAGAAAAGGTCAGAAGACGAAATAGTTATGCAGTTTTTTAACATTGTACCTTATACTTGAAGATAACATAGGAGCCTTACACTCAGCAACTAGAGCCAGAGAAGGTTTTGAAGAGTGCCTTGTTTGCTGCTCTCATATACAGCAAGTCTAGTTTAAAGACAAGAGAATGAGCACAAAACCAAACAAAACTGGGTAAAGTGCTTAAACAAAGAATGACCTGCTGACTGAGAAATTATGAACCACACTAAATGCATCATTAATTGCAATGTTGCAAACTCCTGAGGTATTCTCAGGCAAGTAGCCCACACAGAGCAATAATAAACAATCAGCTGATCGAATGCAAATATGTGCTTTCTATCAGTTAACGTTTTTCACCCTTTTGCCTCACTACACACTATACAGTAAGCCAATAAACATGTAATATCCACAAGACCTACTCAAAGGTCACAATAAATGACACCATCTATAGAGCTTCAAAACTATT
>NC_060161.1:37349904-37355081 GCF_021292245.1 Micropterus dolomieu
AGTCTAGTATAAGTTGAAAAGTGAAAATACTGTTTCGTCTTCTGACCTTGGTCAGAAAAGGTCAGAAGACGAAATAGTTATGCAGTTTTTTAACATTGTACCTTATACTTGAAGATAACATAGGAGCCTTACACTCAGCAACTAGAGCCAGAGAAGGTTTTGAAGAGTGCCTTGTTTGCTGCTCTCATATACAGCAAGTCTAGTTTAAAGACAAGAGAATGAGCACAAAACCAAACAAAACTGGGTAAAGTGCTTAAACAAAGAATGACCTGCTGACTGAGAAATTATGAACCACACTAAATGCATCATTAATTGCAATGTTGCAAACTCCTGAGGTATTCTCAGGCAAGTAGCCCACACAGAGCAATAATAAACAATCAGCTGATCGAATGCAAATATGTGCTTTCTATCAGTTAACGTTTTTCACCCTTTTGCCTCACTACACACTATACAGTAAGCCAATAAACATGTAATATCCACAAGACCTACTCAAAGGTCACAATAAATGACACCATCTATAGAGCTTCAAAACTATTTAGTGTACAGATAATTCTTTCATTCATTTGATAACTAGCAGTGGGTTAAAGCCGACCTATCTGATTAGTTTGAAATTGAGCATATACTTTGGAAGAAATCAATCTATGCGCCGATGCTTGTGAGAAGCAATAACCATAATGCCATTGCACGATCAACAGTTGTTCGCTTGTATTGTGAGATGTGTGCTTTTATTTAAACAACTTCCTGTTCAACTGAAATCCTCTCATACAACGTACCGAAATGCTTCTATACAACATACATTTTACTTGAGTGTGTGAGAGCGTTTCAGTTGTGTGTGTGTGTGAGAGAGCGTTTCAGTTGTGTATAAAAGCATTTCAGTTGTGTGTGTGTGTGAGAGAGCGTTTCAGTTGTGTATAAAAGCATTTTACTTGTATGTGTGAGAGCGTTTCAGTTGTGTGTGTGTGTGTGTGTGAGAGCGTTTCAGTTGTGTATAAAAGCATTTTACTTGTATGTGTGAGAGCGTTTCAGTACAGTATGTGAATGACTTTGGTTTCATATGTGTATGTGAGAGGAAATGTACATGTATATGCATGGTAATTCTGAATAATGTCCCTAGGGGCACCTCATAAAAACATGTGCAAACTTGATATCACCAGCAAATTAACATGTCAGTTGATCTACTGTGTGCACGCAGAATGGCGTCTTTAAAAAGTGCAACATAGCACCTGTTACTACTTTTGCCTTAATGATTATGCAGTTTTTTAATATTATTCTGTAAAGTAATGGGAGGCTAACATGCAAATACATTTATTTACATCACGCAATGGGATCTACCAATCCTAAACGCAATTTCATGTGAGTGCAACAGCATCTCTATTTAATACGTTTGAAAGGAAGGTGCAAACCACCAAGTGTGTGTGCAGAGATGGCTGCTGTTATTGTTGCCAGGAGACACAACCGTGATTAAAGAAAATGTAGAGAAATTAACAATATTAGATATTATTCTATATCCAATTTATAGAAATACAATTATTTTATTTTATTTATTCTATGAACTATGTGAATGGAATTGTATTTTCCTTTAGCTTTGGCGATACTGTTGTATTAATATTTATGCCAATTAAGCCAATTTCGTTTCGACTTGACTTCTTTTCTCCGTGAGATGGAAGAATTAAGAAAGTTGCATGGCGCTGCGGAGTCTTCAGCTGCAGTAGTGGATGGATCACGTGTAAAATTCATCCAACCAGAGGGAACAAACTTGGGACGCACTGAATAAAAACAAACCAAAGTTTTTACGCAGTGGCTGCTTTCCCTCCCGACTCTCCATGGCGGAAACCATTAAAACATGCAAAACCCTCATTTAAATACTGCCACCTCCTTTGTGTTTGCTCCTGTTGTCATCTACGTAATAATTCTTAGTTGATCACCCAGCTACAACAACTACTAAAATTGAATGGGTAATATTTTAGAATGCACACACATTAGTACTCTTTATTCCCATAAAACCCAGATCGATGTCTAGTGGATGGTTTGCCACTCTAATGACGAATGTAACAAATTTAACTGGTATTCAGTTAGAGCAATAAAACACGCTACATACACACAAGCACGGAACGGAAAACGGAAATGAGTCAATAAACTTCCAGAACTTCTGTCCCGTTAGCTGCTGCTCGCATCTGGTTCTGTCCTTCAGCTTTCTCTACAACGTCGTAATCATTAAATAAAGTTATTCAAACTGCTTTTTCATGTAAGCAAAAACTTTCAGACTTGAGCTGAAATGTCTTCACCTCAGCTGGCGCCATCATTAACTCTCCTCGACTACAATTGGTGTTGATTGCAGTCTGAACAGATTAAAAACCACATTGAGCACCAGAAAATAACAACAGATTGAAATACATAACTACTCTGTATACAGTTAACACATCTAAAATAATCTGGAGAGGAACATGTGAAGTTACTGAAAAACTTTGTCAGGATGTTTGTATAACAGGAAAAGTATTGACACAACTGTATAAACAAAAGAGGACAAATCGTAAATACAGACAAAATAAAGATTAAATATGTTCAACTATAACACAATAACAAGAAAATATGTATGAAGCTCACAGAAACAATATTTCATCAGGAGTGGAGCTTCATTCTTGACCTTGGGGAACACATCTGTAATAAATGAGTCTTAACTCAAGCCACACATATTACCTTGATGTTGGACCTTTGGACCATGGCCTATTATACTGCATTTCCAGCCCCATATTGTAGTTCTGTGACTCAGTATCTGTCTGAGACAAGCTGTTTCTTTGAGACCCAGCCCTCCCCAAAGCCCACTGTCTTCCGATTGGCCATTGTCTAATGCGTTTACCAGGTTGCTGCAGGGATAGGTCTGCATGTTCCTTAGTGGGCGTGGCCAGCATTCTCTGCCTGGAGCAAATTACCATATTTGGAAATCTGGCTCGGTATGACATCATATGGAGCCATTAGTAGAAAAAACAGTTCAAAACAGAGCGTTCGGATCAGGGGGATATCTGAGGATTTAGCTTACAGGGATTTCCTTTTAATACTTTCACCTCATTATTTGAAGCTTTGGTCCTGTTTAATATGAACATCTGACATTGTAACATTGTAGAAATGCTAGAAAATATGAAAAAGCATAATAGGTCCCCTTTATGAAAACTGAACTTCCTTAGTTTGTCATCACATGACTCTAGTTCGGGACAGTCACATGATAACAGGTGGTTGTATTTGGGTAGAGATGGTAACCTCTGTCTCTGTTCACAGATGCTCTCTGGTGTCAGATGTGAATGTGCTTCTTGATCTTTGACTGTCTGTTCCTCAGTTTGTAGAAAAGATTAGACAACACAGCTATCAGGGCAGAGGAAACGGCTCGCTTGGCTGTTAAAAATGTTCAAAACGAAGTTTGTGGTGTTTAAGGTGACTACTCTGAGCAAAGGTTTTTTCACATTGTTCACACCAATAAGGTTTCTCTCCAGTGTGAACACGTCTGTGCTTTACTAGTTCACCTAATGTAGGGAACGCTTTCTCACATTGGTCACACCCGTATGGCTTCTGTCCGGTGTGAACACGCCGGTGGCTTTCTAGGTGATGTGATTGAGCAAAGGCTTTCTCACAATGGTCACAGTGGTACGGTTTCTCTCCAGTGTGAACACGTAGGTGGATTTTTAATTGTCCTGATGTAATGAAAGCATTCCCACATTGATCACAGTTGAATGGTTTCTCTCCAGTGTGAACACGTTTGTGGACTTTTAGGTCACCTGGTTTACAGAAAGCTTTACCACATTGATCACAGCTGTACGGCTTCTCTCCAGTGTGAACACGTTGATGGAGTTTTAGTTTTCCTGATGTGGTGAAAGCATTCCCACATTGATCACAGTTGAATGGTTTCTCTCCAGTGTGAACACGTTTGTGGACTTTTAGGTCACCTGATTTACTGAAGGCTTTCCCACATTGGTCACAGCTGTATGGTTTCTCTCCAGTGTGAACTCGTCGATGTTTCTTTAGTTCACCTGATGACGTGAAAGCTTTCCCACACTGGTCACAGCTGTACGGTTTCTCTCCAGTGTGAACTCGTTGGTGTTTCTTTAGTTCACCTGATGTAGTGAAAGTTTTCCCACACTGGTCACAGTTGTACGGTTTCTCTCCAGTGTGAAGTCTGTGATGAATCTTTAAAGATCCAGATGTTGTGAAGGATTTGTCACAGTGCTGACAGTGGTGACGTTTGAGTCCCTCTCTTCCTCTCCGTTTCTATAGCAACAGACATACAAAGAGAAAGACAGTGAGTGAGATGTCATGGTGGAGCGAGCTACCCAGAACCAAACCTGTCCGTTGCTAAATTAGCCACAAAGCTAATGCCGTTTATCAGTGGAGGAGCGCTAACGTCGTAATGAGCCGTTAAACTATAGTTTCTGACAGTTAGTCTGTGTGTCTGAAATGATTAAACCAAAGCAGACATGTAAATAAACATGAGCTGAACAAGAAAATAAAACTGCTTCCTGTAGCTCCTCTTTGTGTGACGTAGATGTGAAACGCTATACCGATGGTGGTTAAATGGTTTCACGTAGCTTTGGTTAGAAGAGTGCTGGTAAAGGGATGAGCTACATTGAAATTATGGCAGTTAATGTGTAAAGTGAAATACACATGCTTATTCTCTCACACTCTCCGTTTACAGACGGCTGAAAAAGTTGCACCTTCCAGTAGCAAATATTTATTGATGTGCAATTGTTTACATGTTAACTTTTTGAGACTGTAATCTATTTTATTAACACAATCCATTTAGGAAAAGGTTTTATAGCCCACATACATATATACAAGTTTTCAATTAGTGTAGTTTATACAGTAAAGGGGTCTACTATCCAAATCATTCTTAAAATCAAAATATCGGCTCATAAATCTGCTTTTTTTTGCTTTAATATCAGCATCGGCCCCCAAAAACCCATACCGGTCGGGCTCTAATTACCACCTGTGACAACCAACTGCAGGGGTGTGTCCACAGAGGGCCTGGGGTGGTTCAGACCTCTTTAGTAATCTGATTGGTGACTTTTTGTGGTTAAACAAAAAACGATATTAATCTTTAGCCATCATCAAGGACTATTATTCACCATGTCAACAGGTAAATAAAAAGGCAGAGCCTCCATTTTAATTCAGTGGAGTGTAGTGGTCGTCAC
>NC_060161.1:37355181-37359477 GCF_021292245.1 Micropterus dolomieu
CCACACTGGTCACAGTTGTACGGTTTCTCTCCAGTGTGAAGTCTGTGATGAATCTTTAAAGATCCAGATGTTGTGAAGGATTTGTCACAGTGCTGACAATGGTGACGTTTGAGTCCCTCTCTTCCTCTCCGTTTCTATAGCAACAGACATACAAAGAGAAAGACAGTGAGTGAGATGTCATGGTGGAGCGAGCTACCCAGAACCAAACCTGTCCGTTGCTAAATTAGCCACAAAGCTAATGCCGTTTATCAGTGGAGGAGCGCTAACGTCGTAATGAGCCGTTAAACTATAGTTTCTGACAGTTAGTCTGTGTGTCTGAAATGATTAAACCAAAGCAGACATGTAAATAAACATGAGCTGAACAAGAAAATAAAACTGCTTCCTGTAGCTCCTCTTTGTGTGACGTTGTAGATGTGAAACGCTGTAGTCAGAGCTGTAACGGCTATGGTTATAGTTATAACGTTAGTTAAATTAAATCTCAAAGTTGCAGGTCCTCGTTGTAGAGTCATGTTAATCAGATGCATTCAACAGCAGCTCACTGTATCCTAGACAGATGATTTATACCGATGGTGGTTAAATGGTTTCACGTAGCTTTGGTTAGAAGAGTGCTGGTAAAGGGATGAGCTACATTGAAATTATGGCAGTTAATGTGTAAAGTGAAATACACATGCTTATTCTCTCACACTCTCCGTTTACAGACGGCTGAAAAAGTTGCACCTTCCAGTAGGAAATATTTATTGATGTGCAATTGTTTACATGTTAACTTTTTGAGACTGTAATCTATTTTATTAACACAATCCATTTAGGAAAAGGTTTTATAGCCCACATACATATATACAAGTTTTCAATTAGTGTAGTTTATACAGTAAAGGGGTCTACTATCCAAATCATTCTTAAAATCAAAATATCGGCTCATAAATCTGCTTTTTTTTGCTTTAATATCAGCATCGGCCCCCAAAAACCCATACCGGTCGGGCTCTAATTACCACCTGTGACAACCAACTGCAGGGGTGTGTCCACAGAGGGCCTGGGGTGGTTCAGACCTCTTTAGTAATCTGATTGGTGACTTTTTGTGGTTAAACAAAAAACGATATTAATCTTTAGCCATCATCAAGGACTATTATTCACCATGTCAACAGGTAAATAAAAAGGCAGAGCCTCCATTTTAATTCAGTGGAGTGTAGTGGTCGTCACCCTGGAGTAATAAGTCAGAGCAGAGATGTTCGTTAACAGGAAGCAGATCACTGAAGCTGTCGGCTTCAAACAAGAATGTCCACACTCAACACTCAACCTCTGTTAACACAGTGATCTGCAGGTCTTGGAAAGTCTTAAAGAGCATTGCATTTTAATAGAATTTGGTTAAAAAGCTTCAACTGAATGATCGAAATTGTTAGATCTTGTCTCTTGGCAGCTGAAGGCTTTCCGGTTGATAATAAAGTGTTTCTGTGTGTTACTGCAGGCTTTCAGGAGACATTTTATCCTTACTTTAAACATTAATAAAATTCTTTAAATTTGATAATCCATGCATCTATCCAATCTGTGTCGACTTGAATTATATCATATAGTGCTGGGAAGTAATGAAAACCTAAAAAAATAACACTTGGCCCGGTGTGTTTGCACAGAGAGACCAGAGGTTTAGGTGTGTGTGAGCAGAGGTGGAAAGAGTACAAAAATATTCTACTTAAGTAAAAGTATGATAACTTTTTTGAACTTTTACTTAAGTACAAGTTAAATTACCGGTATAAAAATCTACAAGTGAAAGTAAAAAGTAGCTCATTTAAAATTTACTAAGATTGTCTTTTTTACCTCCTCATATAACTTATTTATATTGATTTAATATCTTTTTTATACTTGTTATACTTCTAATTAAATTGCAGTCTTTTGCGATTTGTTAAGGCAACAAAGACATATGGTGCTTTCAGTTTTAGTTTGTTTGACAGATACTTTGTCAAATCAATGGCAAAAAACAATGATATTTTATGTTATAATGAGAAGTTTGAGAATGTTTTCACTTCATTAGGAAACGACTCTGCTGGGCGCACTGGACTGTATATGAAGTCATATCCCGATTTACATTCAAACAGGTGGTCATTTTAGTGGGATATCATAAGCGTTAGTAGAATAAATAACTAGTTACCAGCAGGTTGCTAATGCCAACCAACATTGTCATGCACCGATATCTCTTTGGAGCAAAGCATCTTACCAAACTATGAAAACTTATTTTAAACCACCAATGAAATGGAAGTAGACTATTATTTAACTGACCTCTACATCAGGGGTCCTCAACTACAGCAGACACTGTAGGGGGCCGGACTTTCAAAAATAACTCCTGTATCACTGTTTAATATTTTCAACTTTCACAAAATGAACGTTTTTATTAGCTTATGTCAGTGTGAACAGACTCCTAAAAAACATGGTAGGCCTAAATCCATAATCATAAATCTACATAAGCCTACTTAACCAGAAAATGCTCTCAGGCCACAGCCAAGGAATCTTTAATTGTAAATTTAACTCTGATTGGTATTAGACACCTGCAGTTACTATGGTAACAGCAGATACCTTTTAATGCCACAGGGCACAGAAGTCTGGGGCAGCTAAACAAACTCTTGTCGGGCAGTTACTGGTATTTTCCATAATTATGTGAGCAGTCATGATCTGACTTTACGCTGCACATGAGTCTGCAGACAGTGAAAGGAGTTCAACTAGTGTTTCGCCAGTTAAATGCCTTTAATGTGAAGCTGCGGCAGCAGGAAACGTTCGGTTTGCATTAGTAGTAAATTAATACAGCATTTCTCCACAGTTTCCACTGCATCATGATCAAGCGGTTGTTCTCTTGCACTTGAAGCCAAAGTTGTTGTGAGTTTTTACTTGCACAGGCTGTGGAGGAGGGGGGAGCGCCGGTGTTCTCGGAGAATTACTAAGCTTGTCTATTAAACACGAGAGGCGTCACTTGCTTTTATTTTCGTTGGCCAACTTTTGAATTGAACCTCAAACTGAGTATTTTTTGTTTTCTTATTGGGATATAGAAAGATGGACTCTTAGAGTGGGTTTTGTATTGAGCGCTTACACACTGTGGAGAACTTTGTTTTTCTTGTCACCATTTATTGCTTGTCCGTTGAATAATACAGAAGGTAATGAGCTTAAGAATTAATCGTATATCAAATCGCAATACTGGTAAAAAAAAAAATTAAAACAAAAATTTTAAAAAATCGCAATTAGATTTTCCAAAATTGTTCTGCCCTAGCTCAGACCCTCCTTATGGACTGTAACTCGAATCGAGCTGGACTATATGGACTACAGCTCGTGGACTATCAAACTTTAAAATATATAAAAATGACCACACATGCAATCCAACATAAGTAAAATGTAATGTAAATATTCTTAACACTTCCACTTTACTGCAATAATACTTTTACATTATTCACTGTATACACAGTTAGAAAAGGAGCTGGCATGCAGGGCAGGGGGAAACTTTCTCCAGGAGAGGGTTCAGAAACACTTACGTCCTGTGGGCGACATAAACATGACAGTGGAGCCGACCTGAGAGAGGAGCCTGCACTGGAAGCGACTCCACAGTGGAGGTCTGAAGCCAGACACTCTTGTTTAAATTAGCCTAGCAGCTAGCGGACTTTTAATCTCCTCCTTTACACTGCATAAATCACCCTAATGCTTTCTTAAGGTTATATCAACATTTGTGTAACACACTCAAACATGTAGTTAAACCCTAAAGCAAGTGATGAATAAAGTGACACATATTTCTCTTGTGGGATTGTTTGAGGACACAACACACACACATGTTTTCTGGCCTTTCCCAGAAAACATCTGTGTTCTTTTGGCAATCTCATCAACTGTGGTTTGTTTTTGGGCGTACGCATACAGAATATTCCCGACTGAATTCACTTCTCTGTTAATAAAAATAAGAGCTATAAGTCCAAAATTGACTTGGAAACCCTGTCCTTAAATAAACCGGTTTAACACATGTATTAAATATCAACAGCATGGTAATGACAGCGGGAAACACATCAAGAGTTTCCAGAAATGCCAAAGAAAAGAAAGGTGAGAGAAAACTACTCAGTCAGTCTGTGTTTAATGTTCTTGGTGATCAGAAAGAATTGTGTGCGTTTGGTCAGCAATGCAAAACATACAAGCCAACCAATTACATTTCAAAGGGGAAAAAAAAAAGAAAGACGAATATGTTTTAATAAATCTGTATTTAAGGCCATATTTTGATCTACAAGATATTTTGCAGCTACGTATTTGTACTTTCTTCGATATCAAGCGTACTGGATGTTTATT
>NC_060161.1:37362077-37375870 GCF_021292245.1 Micropterus dolomieu
TTTGACGAAATATGTGATGCTTATTATGAGATGTGCATCCATATCGCCCAGTCTACCCAACTAATAAACATTTTAATAGTCAAGTTAGGAAGTTCATAATGCCAATGAGATGTTTTCACTGCCGGGAATTTGGGATGAGGGAAGCAAAATATTGGATATGAGCAGCGTGTTTCAGTTAGTTTGGGAGAGTTAAAAAGGCGCTGGCCCTGGCTGGGATAAAAGCACCAGGGAAGGATGACATATGCTGATGATAAAACACTTGAGTGCACGAGAACTGAACCAATTATTAATACTGTACTGGAGGTTTCTTTTGACCCCAAACAGACTCAGAGGACAAAGAGTGGGCTTTTGTTTTCCACAAGTGATGCAGTTCATTAGAAAACATGATATTTAATAAGGAATGTGAGAGTGAGAAGACGATAAAGAGGTTTTCCACCTTTGTAAATCAGCTTCCACCGCTTGTTTTGGTGCTGCTGCACAGACGACATCAGAATCTGAAGTAGAAGTTAAAGGTTTGTGACTGCAGGATCAAAACAGGACGTTTCACTTTCATCATGCTCCTTTGAAAACACAACTTTTCTCTCTTTGATTTCTCATCTGAGGTGACAGCGGTGATGACATCATCATCCAATCCCTCCTCAGCCTGGGTCGGCAGGGTCATCACCAAATGTAAAAAGGTAACTGGTCTGTGTTTGAACCAAAAACATCAGAACAACAAATATTGTTGAATAGAAACAGTTTATTGAACGTCCAGTTTGAAATGATGAGTCAAAGCTTCTCTTTGAGTCGACTAATTTAATGAAAACATTGAAAAGGACTCGAGTCTCCTGCTCAGATTATTACAGCACCAACCCTGGCAGGATGCAAGTTAAACAGAAAGCAACACATTTACTGACAGAACCGAAAGCAAACTGCTGTTAAAATGGAGTCAGATAATAAAGATACGATAATATTTGATTCAGTCAGACTTTCACAAGAACAAAGGTTTGTTCAGACTGAACACAAATGTGGTCTGTAGTGGTTTTGTAGTCCCTGTTTATTCAGCACCTCTTCCTCCTCACTACACACTGGACCACAGCAGTTAAACCCAGAGGCCTCCAGTGGACCTGGTTCAGGCCTCAGAAACATTTGGACTTTGGATTTTTGCCCCGTCTTCAAGTGTTGATATTTGGAGCAAGTATAAACAGACGTCATGATCTAGTTTGTTTGAAGCGTACAGCTGCAGAAGTTGATCTCAGAACTCAGCAGAAACGTCTTTAGTCTCTTTCTTCCAGTTTCTGTTTTTTCTTTTCTCTCTGTTCATTTGACAAAGACAAAGCTGAATTTTTCATTTAAGCTGAAACTTCAGACTTGAGCAGACACGTCTTCACCTCAGCTGACGCCGTCTTTAACAAATCTGCGGCTCTTTGCTTCAACTAGAATTGGCTTTGCTTTCAGTCTGAACAAACCTCAACAGATTCAAAACCACGTTCAGAAAATAACAACCGATCAAAATACACAACTACTCTATATACAGTTAACACATTTAAAATCTGGAGAAGAAAATGTAAAGTAACCAAAGGAACAAGAAATGACCTGTTTAAGAGAAACATCATGGGACCCAGATTTTACTCCAAAAAGTATTGATGTTGTTTTCAGGACAGGGGAAGGTGAGGGCCCCACAAGGAGGAGTGGACTCTTCAGAAGATCCAGCTAATAGATTTGGTCTCTCACTTTTATTGATCTTTGCAAGTGAGAAGCTATTTGAGAGTAGTCCACATGAGAACTCCTGGAGACCTCCACCCCTTATGAGATGAAGACTCACCAGAGCCACAACCCCAAAAACACAACTGGACACATCTATCAAATATTTCAGGAAATAAAACTAAACATGTGTACAATACTATACTTAACAAAAACAGGGACATTTATCAATGATATGTATTGACAAAATAAAGTATTAACAATAGAAAATAAACAGTAAATACATAACATGAAGATTAAATTAAAATCCTACAATGGAGGAAAACATGTTTAACTACAACACAATAACAAGAAAATACAGTATCTTACAAAAGTTTGTACACCTCACAGTTTTGTAAATATTTTATCGTATATTTTCATGTGACAACACTGAAGAAGCTCGGGAGACACTGCTACTGGGAAGGAACCAGTCTGACTGAATATGTACCTGGTGCACTGGCCGGGGAACATATCCCATTTCGATGCCACGCGGTACCGAACCAAAACCACAGGCAGTCTGATCAGTGAAAGGCTGACGATAAAATCACTGACTGTGAACACGCAGTATTCGCAACACTTTTACCAAGCGCTGGTCAGCAGGCAGCCCGGTAAGTGAAATATAAGCCTCAAAATCAAAGGGCTTAAAACAAGCATCTCCATCTGTACACTTGTCACTAAACGTGTGGGCCTCTGATTTCATTAAGCCAACACCCTCAGGCTGGAAGCTCTTGGAGATTGCTTCTTACGTTTTAGCATGTAACAGTTAGCAACAGTTAGCATGTAACAGTTAGCAATTACATGTCCGCTCTGATGACAATAGTGACACTTACGGTCATCTTTCGTCACTTGTGATGCTTTAGGTGAGCTAGAAGGCAGTGAGGATGGAGTGCGGTAAATACTGTGTGGTTTACTACCAGCGACTGTAGAGAAAGGAGTCTCATGTATAAGAACATACTCGTCGGCTAAAGTAGCGGCTACTGCCAATGTCCGCACCTTCTGCTCATTCAAGTACGTCACAACACTGTCAGGGAGACACTTCTTAAAGTCCTCCAAAAGCATCAACTCTGAGGGAATTAACATCAGTCACGTGACAGGCAGCAGTCCATTTATCAAAGAGTACGCCCTTCTCTCTAGCGAACTCAACATACGTCTGGCCCTGATCGCTCTTATGTTCCCCAAATCTCTGACGATATGCTTCAGGAACCAACTTGGTTGGTTCAAAATGCCCACAACTCGTAATCTACGCTGTCCTCCAGAGGTAGTGCTGCGATGGCTTCCTGAGCTTTAGCTTGGAGCTTGCACTGGAGCAGGAGTCTCCAAACTCCAGACGGCCACTGTAACGTGGCAGCAATGCGCTCAAACACACTGAAATAAGAATCCACTTTACGGAAGGTTGGGACCAAAACTACATGCTTACCCGCTTCATTTTGGCCGGATTAATAGCTGTATCAGAGGAGGGAGAGGATTGTGGCATACCTGAGGCAGACGGTGGAACCTGCTCCACCTCGGAGTATTCGAGCTCAATCTTTCACAGTCTCACAGCCCTGTCAACCTCCATTTCCAGCTCCAGTCCCCCAACATCCAAAGTGCTGCTGCTGTTCCCTCTCAAGCTGGAGACGGGCGACTCGGACTTTCATCGGGGCCTCATCCCTGGAACGAGCACTGCTGCTGGGCAGGGACGGATTGTAGCGTGGCAGTGTGATCCAAGTTTTCATCCGCTGGGCCTGCTCAGGAAGCACAATCTCTCCCTGCTCTACCGAGTTATCAATAATCCAGATACAAAGATAATTTTTCAACAAAGATTTGGCAACCGTGATTCCAATATGGCAGGTAATACAAATTAAGTAGTCTTTATGAGGAGCGTTAATCTTGTCGAGTGTGTCCACTCAAACTTTGATTAACAAATAACCTTCCACCAGATCCAATTAAGATCTCAGAGCCCCCAATTATGTTACGCCCCAGCTCGCTAGGGATAGAGGAGACGTAAGCATAAACCAGATGTACTTGGCAAGGTAGAAAGGTTATTTAAAACAGAGGAAAACAAAAGGCATAACAGAAACCGGGCAAGTGGGTGTTGCGTAAACCAAAGAACGAAACATAACAAAAAGAGATCCCTTTTAAACTCAAGGGATTACTAACTACAAACAAAAGTAAAACCAAAAACCTCTCTAGCCATTGTTTAACAAAACACAGGGAGCGCAGCACCCTTAAACCTAGTGAACCTAATACAACAAATAGCTAACAAAGTGTAAGTTGTATCGGTGGTAAGCTGAACCCTTGCCCAAATCTGGTTCAAACAGGAGCGTTACAGACTCTCACTACACACTACTATACTTTAACTGGCACACAGGAATTTAGCTTACAGCTAATGAGAAGGTGCCTTGAGGCCAGACTCACAAAACACAGTATGGAGTTGCAGGCACAAAGACATACATGCTGCTCAGCGTTAAAGTTACTGTTTTCTATCCTTGTTTGGAGAGAAGTTCAGAATATAACAAGGCAGCTATCAGGGCACGAGGACGAGGCAGGAGGAAACGGCTCACTTCGCTCTGAACATGTTCAAAGCGAAACGCCGTGAATGCGTTGGTGGACTTTAAGGTTACTACTTCGTGCAAACATTTTCCCACATTGTTCACACCAGTACGGTTTCTCTCCGGTGTGAATACGTCTGTGAATTTCTAGGGAACTTGATGTAGAGAAAGCTTTCGCACATTGGTCACACCAGTACGGTTTCTCTCCAGTGTGAACACGTTGGTGGGTTTCAAGGGAACCGGATTGAGAAAAACATCTCCCACACTGGTCACAGCTGTACGGTTTCTCTCCACTGTGAACACGTTGGTGCCTTTGTAGGTCACTTGATGTATAGAAAGCTTTCCTGCACTGGTCACAGCTGTATGGTTTCTCTCCAGTGTGAACACGTTTGTGGATTTTTTGTTTAACCAAATTAGAGAAAGCTTTCCCACACTGGTCACAAATGTACGGCTTCTCTCCAGTGTGAACACGTTTGTGGATTTTAAGGTGAAACGACTGAGTGAAAGCTCTCCCACATAGGTCACAGCTGTACGGTTTCTCTCCAGTGTGAACTCTCTCATGAATTTTTAAAGATCCAGATGTTTTGAAGGATTTGTCACAGTACTGACATTGGTGATGTTTGAGTCCCTCTTTTCTGCTGCGTTTCTGTATCAGACAGACAAACAGAGAAAGACTTTGAATGAGATGTCATGGTTAGTTTCACTAATGCATTACCACTTGTGACAACCAGCTGCAGAGGTGTGTCCACAAAGGGGCCTTTTACTGCATTTATTGTGAGCAACGTGTTTCACCCATTGCTTCTTCAGACTCATACAGTGAAATTACAAAAACACTGTGTGCCAGGTTGAATAGGTCAGATTACTAGTATCTTCAATTTTTTCTATGACATTTTTCTTGTTTATATACACATTTATAAAAATCAACATCCTATAAAAACTCTTATACTACAAACACCAAAAATGTGATTAGTATCCAAGCAGATCAAAAACATAAAATTTATATATATATATACACACACACACACACACACACACACGCATTACATCATTACAGGACAAAGAAACAATGACCTACAAGTCACTATAAAGCTCAGTAAGCCTTGGAAACGTGGACATGGTCACTTCCCTCCTGGTTTCAATGGTAAACCACAAGAATGAAGATTACCAACAAAACACACTATATTTTAAGCACCTTAAACAAATCGTAAAGTAACATGGGGGTGGTGCAGGCGCAATGGATAAGACTATGCCTTTGGTGTGAGAGACCCGGGTTCAATCCCCCACTGTGACCCATCCACCATTGTGTCCCTGAGCAAGACACTTAACCCCTAGTTGCTCCAGAGGCGTGCGACCTCTGACATGTATAGCAATTGTAAGTCGCTTTGGATAAAAGCGTCAGCTAAATGAATAAATGGAAATGTAACATTTGTATTTGAAACACATGGCAAACTTATTAGCAAATTTTAACAAAATTCCCATCACTATAATGCATCATGGGAATTCTGAGGGACGGACGTAGGCTATTATGCATCAACCCCAGACTCACGCAGGCGGCGTGTGCACTGCGGTTTAGTTCCGTCCTCAGCCCGGCGTAAACTTCCAATGGAAGGCCTCAGAAGCGTTTCAGCAGCCTGCCCCACATAACGACGTGTTTTAAGATGTCCTTTTGTGCTTATACCACATCCTTCAAAGCTCTCGGTGTCCCGCTTTAGTTCAGTCGTCGGAACGGCTGCATATCCCACGGGGTGCATTTCACAATAAGAGCGTTTTCCCTGCCTGTTTTTACCGACATGTTAAGATTTTGTTGATTTAGTGATTAGTGCTTGATTGTGCTTCTAATATGATTAAGTAGGCTACACAGTAAAGTCTCCTCCAGGTGCAGGAGATGGCTGATATGGCCAAAAATGTATCACCATAAAAACTTGCATATCTTTCTATATCGATAATTATCACGATAAGGATCAAATCGTTATTTCTTTCGAGTTTAAAGGCTGATTTTTGCTCCTGAGTGAAAGTTGGAGAAACCTGATGGTTAATTGTGATATAAACTCTTTATAGTCAACAGTTGATGCCAAACAGTGGATCACTTCACAAATCTGAGGTAAACATTCAAAACAATTATGATAAGCGATTAAGAGTAAAATTAAGTAGAAGCTTTTTTCAGTCCTTTTTCCTCAACACAATAAACATCTTAATAAAAAAAAAAAAGGTCCAGATCCGTGTATGATTTAAGCGAATAAAATCAGGCAGTTTTTCCAATATTAGTGTTGTATAAATTAATCACTCTTTATCATTTTATTAATTATCCTTAATCATTTTACCTAGATGTGCCTACTTAGAAGTGCTGTAGTCATAAATACAGTAACAAGCTCACTGTGGTTAAGATCCTTGAGTAGGAGTATTTACTGCAGACGCTGTGACTATGCACGCCTTGCTCAACGTTATCTACTGTAGATTATGACTGCAGGAGAGGCTGCAGGTGTTCAAATCTGCTGACGCTGTGACAGTGCACACTCTGTTCTGTTATTATGACTGCAGGAGAGGCTGCTGATGTGACAGTCTGCTGATATTAAGACTACAAGTTTAATTACTGATTAAGGGTTTGATTGTCAACTTCCAACCTCTGATTATTATAGCCTGTGTGAACTTTGAGTGAACTTTCTTTGCAAATTCGCGACAGATAGATGAGCAGAAACACGACAGACACAGCCAGCACAACATCAAGATTACTGTAAGAAACCAAGCATTAGTGAAAGATACAGCATTACACGTTATTCTTGAATAAATTTTTAAGAAATACAATTGTGTGTCAAATTATGCACGTATAACCTTTAAAAAAGTGAGACTGAAGTTGAAATATAATGGAGAACTTCTTATTCAGTAATGTAAAAATATAGAAACACCACCACAGTAATTAATAAACAGCTGGAGAACAGTGTTAAATTGGTAAAACAATCCGTGTAAGCGACCACCAGATGAAGCAGAGGATAAGAAGTTCACCATAAAGAGAGTAGTGGCCAACACAGAAGTGAATATAAGGCGATGTCTGCTGACCACAGGTCGACACCATCCTCTTACCTGCAGGGATGTTGTACAGATTTATCTGTCCTTTATTGGAATAAACTCTTTTGCACCAACTCTTGACCTTCTCCAGAGAAGTCTTTGCAAACTTATTGACTATAGTAGAAAGCTAATAAAAAGCTGTTGAGGGTGGGGACCAGGCTTTAACTGGCCCAGCCTGGCCGTACATCTGAACCAACAACAGCCCGTCTGATACGAGATTCGATATTTAAGGATTTTAAAATCTGATAGCTGGTATATCGGCCGATATTCGTTTCAATTGCAGTTTAAAAATAAAATTTGTATTGTTAGAAATAGTACTTTGAACAAAAGAACAACAAAATATATTAAAGTTTTGATAAATAAGAGTCAAATGTATAAAACTACAGAAAACATTTTCAAAATGTCTGATTATAAATTATTAAATAGTGTATGTATTGTGGGGGTCATGGAAACACACTATTAAAAAAAAATACCAATATAGTACTACTACTAAAAATAACAATACCATCTATAATCTCTCATGTCTGGCCTGTACTACAAAGCGAGGTAACTGGCTTATCCTGGTAACTACAGGAGTAACTTCGTGACGTTGGGTGTTCCCGGTTAACACGTACTACAAAACGTGGATAGGTTTTAATCGTGGTTAACTCGAGGTTACCCTGCACGTGGACTACACACCACATCTGTACTCAGTGTTAATAATGAGAAGTAGGATATTAATACACACCACTCACTTCATAATATGTTTAGATTTCATCCTGATTTGTTCCACTGCGGCTGCAACGAAGTTCTGAATACAACAGCATTACGTTCAGACGGCGAGCCCTGCAGCCTCGGTGATTTTAGAGAGGAATCTTAATTAACGGGACAGTTCCTTAGATGTAGCCCACCTGTAGTCTATATTTTAAGTGTTTTCACATATTTCGATAGATTATTTTACGTGTCCAAAAAATAGGGAGCCAGGGTGAGGGGTAATAACGGAGAAAAAAAAACCTTGATGAAAGTGTGAAATTTCCTGAAATTAATGTCATAAAAAAAATCAAATATCACTCTGAATACTGTGAAGATAATTAGGCTACAAATTTACTCAAACCTCCCTGGCTTTGTCGCCCACCCCAATATTAGATTTAGCCGTTAACTTGTCTTTACATTCATAATTTCCTGACACTATCAACGTGCATTCCTCTGGAGAAATACAGAGCATGCACAAAACTCTGCCTGCACGGCCGAACACACCCCTTTTATGCAAACGTGCACCAACTCCAATTAAGTTAACACGTACTCAACCAACATCTTATCCACCATCGTAGTACCGTTTAACTCCAGTGTAGGCGGTCAGAGTTTGTCAACCCTGACTTTGCCTGATAACCCTGAGTTCACTCTGAGTAGGTTGAACTACCTTCGTAGAACAGGCCAGTCAGTGCGTAAGACACCAGGCGTGCGACCTCTGACATAGCAATTGAAGTTGCTTTGGATAAAAGCGTCAGCTAAATGACTAAATGTAATGTAATGAGATGGAGCACATACGTAGAATAAATATGTATATAATAAATAGTTTGTTAAACTCTGTGTTACTTGAACATTTTACACTGCGCTCCTAAATTTCTTTGTGTGCTCCTAAATCTTCTCATTTAGGAGCACACAATGTGTGACAGTGACAGGAAGCAGGCAGCAGGAGGCAGCAGAGGAGCTTCAGTTTGTTCAACAGATGATAGTTTTCACTTTAAAGTCACTGGAGGAGCAAACTGTGTGCAGAGGGTTTGTGTCCTGTTACCTTTAATAGAAACAACCAGGATGGACGATATACGCGTACATGAGGATTAAGATAATGTCAGAGCCGATGCAAGAATCACACCAATTCAGCTACTATAATCATGACACAATAGTCCAAACTGCTGTAATATCAACCAGAGCATTCAGAATTAACCTGCTGTATTTTAAGTTGTCAAATAGTAATGGTGCCTCTAGTGGCACCTTAAAAACTTGTTTTGCCACTCTTGCAGGACAAAAATTTGTGCTTTCTAAAAGGGCATATTTTGTAAAATCCAGTGAGGTTCTATTTGACACAAAACGCATCCGGCAGAAGTCCTAAATGTGTGTTTCATCAAACTAACTGACACAAAGAGAAGAAAATACACGACAATCAGAAAACTGATGTCCTGCTAGGCAAACTTTATTTTTTTTTACCGCAGCCAAACGATGCTCTCACCTATTTCTATTACACTTTACAACTGAAAAAGCTCAGCTACACGTTTATTTTTCAAAACACACTAATGACATCTGAGACAAACATCAAAAACTATTAAATGAAAAACAAGGGAAAAACGAATGAATGTGAAATTATTCAAAAAAATAAATAAATACCATTGTTAGTAAGGGGAAACTTAATAAGGCACAATCCAAAAACTATGGCCCCGTGAGATCTAGCACTTTTCAAACTCACTAACACACACAGGAAATTTGTTTCCCGCTTGCTGCTTCAAAAAAATTAATTGCACATGCATTTGAATATACATTACTTTCATGATAGAATTTGTAATATTTTCTTATGGAACCGTTGAAATTTAATTAATCCACCACATGATTATGCACTCTTTCTGATGACAAAAGGTGTTTGAATTGTAAAACACAGAATTCAGAAAAACTTTTACAGAAAACACAGAATATGGCAAAATGTTTAACGCTGAGCGACTTGCTCTGCGCTGGAATCTGGATTCAACTATTCAAGTTCAACTATTTTGACGGCTCGCCAAGCAATGTCCCCACACTGCCGACTTCTGCTGTTTCTTTGGTGGAAATGAAGCTTTGGTCCCTTTGCCATAGTTTAGCCAGTGAACACTAGTAACCCTCCGTGTCTCAGATAAACTTCAAGCTGGTGCATCGCTCGTGTAACTTTGTTTTTTTTTTGTGAAAGTTGCAACAGTTCCTTTCCCTCCAACAGAGACACTCTGTGTAGCGGAGCATTTTAATTAACCGTGACTCCTACTAGCTGAGGGTTCTGACACGTCTTAAGTTTGATATTTATATTAAATGTTACTTTGACAACATTTGGTTAAAAAAAAAAAAAAAAAAAAAAAAAGTGTAGGAAAGAGAAAGCAAATATTTATTACTCTGTTTTGTTTGTTTTGAGCCAGTGTCTGCCTACAGGGATAGTAAGTATTTAGTTTTTAAAGCTGTCCTGTCTGCAAGAGGCAGTGTGACGTCCAGCTAAGAAGAAACTTGTGTAGCTTTCACACGGATCTCCGTTTCCTTGTATCCTGTGTATTTGTACACCTCTCACCCTCAAACAATGCCAGAGCAGGCGTCCTCAGTTTGTCTATTTTTCAAAATCAAACCTTCAAAGCGCTTTTTGTCTGATCGGAGCCTAAGAGGAGCAGAAGACGGAGGATCAGTCGCTCAGCAAGTTTCCCTTAACTGCCGAACCGGAAGTTAAATTCAGCTTTGTCCAGTTTTAGCTAGCTAGCATGCTAACATCAGCAGGCTACATGCTACAAGAGACCTCCTCCTCCTCCTCCTCCTCCTCCTGCTCCTCCTCCTCCTCTCCGGTTCCGACCGTCACATTAAGTGTGGGTTCTGTAGAGATACGGGGTTCTGATGGCTCCACTGTTGAATCCTGCTACATTACATCTTGTTTACAGTCAATATGAAGCTACGTGTCGGAACCAGGCCGAGCTAACGCCACGTTAGCTTCTTGTTAGCTGCTAGCTGTGTTCATGAACACTGACCTGAACATCGGTGCTATCAGAGCTCGAGCCTGCTGTTTGTCCTCCGGGGACGTTGTTGCTCCGGGGCTCCGGGTCCTGGTTGTCCTCCTCCATCCCGCTCTTGGTCCTGGTCTCTGAGATCCAGCAGGTCTCCTCTGGGACTGTCGGAGCGCTGCAGGAACTCGTGGTTCGCCGTGTTCTGCGTTTTGTTCCTTTCCGGCAGACTTGGCTCTGTTAGTGCATTGCTGCCTCCCGCTGGTGATAAAGACAGTCTACATTAATGCTCCTCCTGACCTGTATTTTCCAATATCGGCCCACTAATTTCAGGAAGTTAATTAGTTCCAATGCTCTCTTTTTTTTGATTAGGACCATCATCCATTTTAAAGTTTTAAAAGATAATAGTTCAACTCCTAAACTGTTTAGACTCATGAATAACAGCCTCCTTCTCTCAGTATATCTCAGACAGTGCACAATATGTTTGACAGACTCCTGTACTGCACAGTCTGGAGGCAAAATCATTGTATTCACAGGGTTAATTGATGGTTAGATGTCATCGAACTTCCTCCCTCTGTTGACTTTCCGCCTCTCAAGCTGCCATTGTTGAGTCAGTCTTTCCTTTATGATGCCACAACACTCCAGTCTGTCTAAAGACTCCTCCACTTCTTCCCTGTCTAAACTTGAGCCTTCAGCCTCATTTCCCTCAACCCCGACAACTCCCCTGCTTCCACTAACAGTGCCAGAATTGGTGTTGTCCAGAATGCCCCATATCCTCAAAGCCCTAGATTGAACCACATCTCATTTATTTAGTGTGGACCTAGATGCCGATCCACATGCAAGACACTCATAATGAAAAACTGATCTTATCATATAGCTTTATAAATCATCAGCATAAGATTCTTGTTTGCACCCAGAACACCCAACCAAGTACCTCATAATATTAATAACCTTTCCACATTTATTTACCATCCTACATACATGTTCTTTATCTTAACTTTTCATCCACTCAGACACTAAGAAACTTGAAGACCCAGACTCTCTCAAGAGGTTCCCCATACTACTTAAGTCTACGTTCGTCTTCCTGCCAAACACCATAGTAAACTGCTGCTTCTTCTGTCCCTGACATCTGGGTTCAGTATTGGAGCAGCAGCAGCCGTCGGAAACTGATTTCTACACGTGTGACAGGTGAAGAGTGTTAATCAGAATCAGAAAGAGCTTTAATAGTATTTTACACGTATGAGGACTTGGTGATAGCGTGCTACAGATAGACAAACATGTAGTTGTAAATATAAATACATGATACACAGATGCACATTATAAAAGAATAACTATGTGTAGAGACAGAACAATGTAGCAGATTTTTACATTACTCCAGTTGTCTTCTGCAGTCATAACAGGAAGAGAGGATTTGTATTTATTTAACTATATAAATTGACAAAATAAGAAAGTGTAGAAGAATGATAATGAATATGTGCAATGATATGCAAAATAATTATATTACATTAGACAGACAATGAGGCTGCAGTGAGCGAGGACGTCCCATGTGGTGAATGAAAGTCCCCCATGTTCATGTCTCCTCCCTCTCAGAGATGCTCGGAGGAAGCCAGGAGTCAAACAGCGTCCACTTGTCCCACCTGTTGTTCCTCTCTGGCGTCTGGACACGAGCTTCACCTGAAACTCCACCTGACAACATGTGATGACACAGATCACTGAGACGTTTCTGCTGGACAGCTTCTGACTGTTACCTGCAAGGTGAGCGTGTTGATGAACACGTGACAGTGATCCACATCGTTAGAACAACACTGTGATGCACTTTGACCACAGAGACTCACTCAGTGTTTCACTGGATCACCTGAAGAGACCGGCTCAGGTGTGTTTGACTTCTGTGGGGAAACAACAAGAAATGCATCAGGTGTTGTGAGGAGACGAGTTATGGATCATTTTGAGAAGCATGAATATCCTCTGAGGAGGAAAACTGTAAATACAACCTCCAATGTACAGAAAGCATTTCTCCTCTCAGCATCATGAAAATGGATCTAAAGCTGTGAGACTGATGGATTCACCAGGCAGAAAGACTTTGGTTACAGCGTCCCCATGTGGCAGAGTGGGGCCATATTTTCTACATGTGTGATGACTGAGGAGAGAAAAAAGTTTGATGTGTCTAAGATTTATCACTGCATGATAAAAGATGCGTTTGCATATGGCTTCATGTTCACACAGTGAAATTACAAAACCACTCACAGGTGTGCTAAATAGGTAGGTCACATGACCAGTAAATTGTTGTACATTGTTCTCGGGTTAAAATAAAATATTTATATTCCTCCAGAATTGTAAAGGGAATAACAAAAGCAGAGGAACGTCTTCATGATGATTCAGCAAATGGAAATGATTCCATGTGTGTGGAATCCAAATCAGAAATTAATCCTAAAAACTTTCAGTCACTTTGTCTGCTTCCTCTTCTTCGGCCAAAAGGCCTCTTTCAACAGACCACAGATCCAGACCCCAGCTCCAGAATCAGAAACACCTGCAGAAAGCAACAGGAGAGAGGAGAGGGATGAGAAAGCAACAGACTGGGGGAAAGGGAAGAAGTTGAGTTGGTAACATGTATTAATGGGATATGGTTTCATACAGATGGAGGGAGAGAGGAGCTCAGTAAAAACACAAACACCAAACCAATTTTCAGTATTAGTGGAAATGTGTAAGTAGTTCTGCTTAGTTCAGTTCCTGTTTCGAATGTTGGCACAAAACTTCACATTATCCCAACAAAGTTAAACAT
>NC_060161.1:37375970-37384601 GCF_021292245.1 Micropterus dolomieu
ACAGTGATCCACATCGTTAGAACAACACTGTGATGCACTTTGACCACAGAGACTCACTCAGTGTTTCACTGGATCACCTGAAGAGACCGGCTCAGGTGTGTTTGACTTCTGTGGGGAAACAACAAGAAATGCATCAGGTGTTGTGAGGAGACGAGTTATGGATCATTTTGAGAAGCATGAATATCCTCTGAGGAGGAAAACTGTAAATACAACCTCCAATGTACAGAAAGCATTTCTCCTCTCAGCATCATGAAAATGGATCTAAAGCTGTGAGACTGATGGATTCACCAGGCAGAAAAACTTTGGTTACAGCGCCCCCATGTGGCAGAGTGGGGCCAAATTTTTTACATGTGTAATGACTGAGGAGAGAAAAAAGTTTGATGTGTCTAAGATTTATCACTACATGGTAAAAGATGCGTTTGCATATGGCTTCATGTTCACACAGTGAAATTACAAAACCACTCACAGGTGTGCTAAATAGACCCTGTGTAGGTCACATGGCCAGTAAATTGTTGTACATTGTTCTCGTGTTAAAATAAAATCTTTATATTCCTCCAGAATTGTAAAGGGAATAACAAAAGCAGAGGAACGTCTTCATGATGATTCAGCAAATGGAAATGATTCCATGTGTGTGGAATCCAAATCAGAAATTAATCCTAAAAACTTTCAGTCACTTTGTCTGCTTCCTCTTCTTCAGCCAAAAGGCCTCTTTCAACAGACCACAGATCCAGACCCCAGCTCCAGAATCAGAAACACCTGCAGAAAGCAACAGGAGAGAGGAGAGGGATGAGAAAGCAACAGACTGGGGGAAAGGGAAGAAGTTGAGTTAATAACATGTATTAATGGGATATGGTTTCATACAGATGGAGGGAGAGAGGAGCTCAGTAAAAACACAAACACCAAACCAATCTTCAGTATTAGTGGAAATGTGTAAGTAGTTCTGCTTAGTTCAGTTCCTGTTTCGAATGTTGGCACAAAACTTCACATTATCCCAACAAAGTTAAACATGGTATACCAATTAATGCATATTTGATTCTGCACGGCAAAGTTTAACTTTTTTTATTTAAGTGTCCTTAAGGATTCTGGTGTTGACCTCGTCCTCTTTACTTTTATCAGCTTTAATATTTCAGTTGATAATTTGCTCATGTGCTATTTATTCCATAATAAACTGGCATTTAATCAAATAACAACAACCTTCCATTATAGGAGGACTGGATGTTTCTGTTAAAGGTAACAGGATACAAACCCTCTGCACACAGTTTGCTCCTCCAGTGACTTTAAAGGGACTAGATGTAGTCTTTCAATACAATTACTTGATAAATCAAATATTCATTGCCTTATTGTCAATGGGCTCACTTATAAATGAAGCACAGGCCTGTTTTCTCTGTTGCTTGCATCAGCCACTATTCTGCTATATATGTGAAGGAACCGGGTGGAGTCTGACTACAGCGACACCACCGCAGAGAAAGACCAATCCACTCATTTTGCTTGCTGCGGTCTAACTGTTCTAAAGTCTCACAACAATCTCAATCTAATATTCAGTCCAGCTGATGCAGTGAATATACTGTTATCATGTAACCAGTATAGATTAGTTCAACCTCAAGCTGATAAAAATATTACTGTAATGTTGCAGTTGAGTTTACCTGAGACGCTGTCACAATGCTTTTTTTCCCGTGCGATGACTTTAACACTTTAAACTGCTCCAGCGTTTCAATTTGACGTTTGTTAGCGAATATTAGCTCAACACTAACTTGTTACCTATAGCAATTTATGATAACTGACTTTAGTGGTTTCTTTCTTTTATTTTACCTAAGGAACACATCAGTGTCTTTTTTTAAAAAAATAACATGCGTAGGGCACAGCCTACTGTGCTGAGCATGCTTGTTGTTAACAAAAAAAGACTGTCTGAAACAAAACTAATCTAAACTCTGTATGAGAGCAGATCAAGAGTATGATTTTGTTCTGTTTTTCTTATAAACACAGGGTACGTTGGAAGAGGTGAGCTGCAGGAAATATCTTCTGAAGATCCCCACCCTGGATCCTGCAGCAATTTCTGCCAATATGCGGGAGGACAGTGATAATGAAGAACAAAATAAAAAATGTTATACTCTCTCCAAGACTTGTTTTTATTTATATATTCTATATTGTTTCCACACTTAATAGGGAAATCACTGCAAATACAATTGCTCAATTAATCAATTAGTTGAGTGACACGATATTAATCAGTGACTATTTTAAGTCATTTTTCTTCATCTTAATTATTTGTTTTATTTTTTGATTGTTTTCTGGTACACAATATAAATCCTCCGCACCCGTCATTAATAAGCCGACGTGCTGCTCACCTGCTGCCGTGATAACGAATTGCGAGTGGAAATATAGAGAAAAGACAAATTCTCAGGGTTTTTTTTTTTTAGGTGACTTTTTAAAACATACTGCTGCTGGAGAAAATGGAGCAGACAGAGAAAGGCGGGGTGTTTACCTGAGGTGTAGGTGTGTGTGAGTGTGTCTGGGGAGGAGAGAATTCTGAGGCAGGTGCAAAGCATACTTAAATAAGAATAATGTTCGTGGTCATTAAAACCTGCTTTCACAGGGTGGTATAATGTGAAAATTTGAGGGGGGTTTTGCATCAACAACATGTCTGTCAGCCATCGCTGATGGCATCGTCTATCGGCCCAAACCTAAAAGATGGAGGAACAGCAGCACTCTGTTCTCTTTATTCTTCATCTTTATTGGTCTGTCTGCTTAATGAGCAGCAGGTGGCGCTCAAACACAGTCTGACTCTTCAACAAAACCTCTGGAAGCTCTGTTAGACTCTGAAGGACTGAGAGTGAAAGTCTGGAGGTTTCTTTTGACCCCAAACAGACTCAGAGGACAAAGAGTGGGCTTTTGTTTTCCACAAGTGATGCAGTTCATTAGAAAACATGATATTTAATAAGGAATGTGAGAGTGAGAAGACGATAAAGAGGTTTTCCACCTTTGTAAATCAGCTTCCACCGCTTGTTTTGGTGCTGCTGCACAGACGACATCAGAATCTGAAGTAGAAGTTAAAGGTTTGTGACTGCAGGATCAAAACAGGACGTTTCACTTTCATCATGCTCCTTTGAAAACACAACTTTTCTCTCTTTGATTTCTGATCAGCTCGGAAGTGACGGTCTGTGGTGACAGCGGTGATGAGGTCATCATAGCCATAATCCAATATCTCCTGGGTCATCACCAAATGTAAAAGGGTAACTGGTCTGTGTTTGAACCAATAACCACAGAACAACAAATACTGTTGAATACAAACAGTTCATTAAACGTCCAGTTTGAAATGATGAGTCAAAGTTTCTCTTTGTGTCGACTAATTTAATGAAAACATTGAAAAGGACTCGAGTCTCCAGCTCAGATTATTACAGCACCAACCCTGGCAGGATGCAAGTTAAACAGAAAGCAACACATTTACTGACAGAACAGAAAGCAAACAGCTGTTAAAATGGAGTCAGATAATGAAGACACAATAATATTTGATTCAATCAGACTTTCACAAGAACAAAGGTTTGTTCAGACTGAAAACAAATGTGGTCTGTAGTGATGATTTGTAGTCCCTGTTTATTCAGCGCCTCTTCCTCCTCACTACACACTGGATCAAACACAGCAGTTAAACCCAGAGGCATCCAGTGGACCTGGTTCAGGCCTCTTAAACAGTGGGACTTTGTGATTTTTGCCCTGTCTTCAAGTGTTGATATTTGGAGCAAGTATAAACAGACGTCATGATCTAGTTTGTTTGAAGCGTACCGAGTCCTGCGGCTCTTTGCTTCGACTAGAATTGGTTTTGCTTTCAGTCTGAACAAACCTCAACAGATTCAAAACCACATTCAGAAAATAACAACAGATCAAAATACACAACTACTCTATATACAGTTAACCTGGAGAAAAAAATGTGAAGTAACTAAAGAAACAAGAAATTACCTGTTTAAGAGAAACATAATGGGACCGAGATTTTACGCCAAACAGTTTTGATGATGTTTTCAGGACCCCACAAGATTTTATATAATGAAGGAGGAGTGGACTCTTCAGAAGATACAGCTAATAGATTTGATCTCTCTAGTAATCACTTCATTTACAGGTGAAAAGCTATTTGACAGAGAAAGGCCCACATGAGAACTCTTGGAGACTTTTACCTGTTCGAAGATACATGGTAAAGACTCACCAAAGCTACAACCCCAAAAACACAACTGGACACATCTACCAAATACTTCAGGAAATAAAATTAAACATGAGTACAAAAACAGCAAAACAACATGTAAAAAAACAACAACATATAAATGATATATATTGACAATAAATTATAAACAAAAGAAAATAAAAACAGTGAACACCGATATAAAATAAAGATTAAATGAAAATTCCACAAAAGGTGGAAAATACATTTAACTACAACAAAATAACAAGAAAATATATATGAAGCTCACAGAAACAATATTTCATCCAGCGTGGAGCTTCCTTCTTGACTTTGGGGAACACATCTGTAATAAATGAGTCTAAACTCAAGCCTCACATACTACCTCTTTGTTGGAGCTTTTGACCACATCCCATGGCCTTCTTCAGCAAACTGAACCTCCTCAGTCATCATCACATGACTCTAGTCCAGCAGTCACATGATAACAGGTGGTTGTATTCAGGTGGAGATGTAATCTCTGTCTCTGTTCTCAGATGCATCTTTGAACAGAGACAGAGGTTACCAGTTCCACCTGAGCACAATCACCTGAAGTCTTGCGATGACGGCCAAGCCTGATCTATTGACAGAAGTAGGCTGTAGTGGCACTAAACAAAAAACAGCAAACACGCTGTGGTTACAGATTCTCAGATTCGCTTCCTCTCTTTATCTTATGTGATAACACACAGAAAATTGTGACAGATGGACAGCGAGAAAATTGACGCAGTGCTAACAGTGCTAGCTTTTTTTTTTTTTTACAAGATCAAAATCAAAATGAACAACAACATGAATAAAGAGAAGATTCATTTACAAATATTCAACTTATTTACTTAATAAAGTGGTTCAGGAATCATTCAGCCAGGCTGAATCAGTAGATGCATGTAGCCTGGCTCTGACCCATGTCTTCCAGGGCCCTCCCTCCAGCAGAGGAGTGAGGGTGGGCGGAGAGCCCTCATTGTGTTTGACGACTAGAGCTGAACGATTTAGGGAAGGAAAAAAAAAAACAATCGAATTGCGTTTTTTATATTATATATATTGCAATTTATTTAATTGACTTTTTATCTGTATTATTTAAAACAGTCAAGCCATATATCATTATATAGTAATGAAACATATATACAAAAGTTGGTCAACTAAAATTAAACAAAGCGACGCCTCACACATCTAATAGACAAGATCTGTAATTCTCCGACAACGCCATGCTTCATCCTATTGCAGTATTATCGCAAATGCAATTAATCGTTCAGCCCTAGTGACAACCACCTTATTTTGAAGAGAGGAGGGGCAGGATAGTATTTAGTGACCACCTCTTAAGCCCCTCGTTGCTCCAGAGGCGTGCGACCTCTGACATAAATAGCAATTGTAAGTCACTTTGGATAAAAGCGTCAGCTAAATGAATAAATGTAGATGTAGTCACAGCCACGATAACACACCTGCTGCTAAAAATATAAAGTTACTGTTCATCTCAGTTTGTGGAGAAGCTCAGAATAGAAGAACACAGCTATCAAGATATGAGGAGGAGGCAGGATGAAACAACTAGCTTGGCTCTGAGAAAATGTTCAAAGTGAGGCAGCATGTCTGCGTTGGTGAGCTTTCAGGGAACTACTCCATGCCAACAACGTCCCACATTCATCACACCAGTACAGTTTCTGTCCCGTGTGAACCTGTCGGTGCTTATCCAGGTAACTTGATGTAGTGAAAGCTTTCCCACATTGTTCACACACGTATGGTTTCTCTCCTGTGTGAATGCGTGTATGAACTTTTAATCTATTTGAAGTAGAGAAAGTTTTCCCACACTGTTCACACCTGTACGGTTTCTCTCCAGTGTGACTACGTTTGTGGGTTTTTAAGTTACCTGACAAAGCGAACGCTTTCTCACATTGGTCACAGCTGTACGGTTTCTCCCCAGTGTGAACACGTCTATGCTTCACTAGGTCGCATGACGTAGTGCACGATTTCCCACATTGGTCACACCTGAATGGTTTCTCTCTAGTATGAACACGTCTGTGTCTTAGTAAGTTACCTGATATATTGAAAGTTTTCCCACACTGGTCACAGCTGTAAGGTTTCTCTCCAGTGTGAACTCTCTGATGAATCTTTAAAGATCCAGCTCTTGCGAAGAATTTGTTACAGTGCTGACAGCGGTGACGTTTGAGTCCATCTCTTCCTCTCTGTTTCTATATCAACAGAAAGACATACAGAGAGAAAGACAGTAAGTGAGAAGTCATGGCGGAGTGAGCTATGTGGAACTAGGGATGCACGATATTTATCGATCCGATTTAATGTCGGGAGATATTAGACATATTTTCATTATTGGAATCATATCGGAAAATGAAATCTTGGCGGATGATTTAGCCGAAGAGAATCAAACAATGCTGTTAAATACGCCGCTGCTGTTGTGCTCTGGTTGTCATGTTGCTGCGCCTGAATCAAGCCACGCAGACGCAAGTGCAGGCAGCTACAGCCAAACAAACATGCCATCGATCGTTCGGATGTTTTTCACCATTTAAGAAGAAGACGTTCTATTGCAATATGGTACCAGTCTGTCCTCCTGTCCTCTCTCTGCTTTGATTTACTGCAGGTAACAATGTGCCAAGTTTTAAGCTACATGACAAACTAAGCTGAACAGTTAGACTACAGACAGCTTTCAATTTAGCTGGTTTGTACATTTGGCTAATTGCTAAGCTAAAGTTAGCTGTGTTTATATAAAACAAAAGCCGCGTTTCAACCAAAAGCACCGGGGACTTTTATTTGTAACCACTATCCATATGCAGAATTTATAAATGAACATCAGATTGGAATATAATGAAAAACTATAGGCTATGCTTGACAATTAAAGCAGCTTTTTTTCAGTGGAAGTATAATGAAGAGACACACGATAAAGTTTGTTACACATTTAATAACAAACTAGATAAAACCATCCAGTTCTTAAAATAACTCCAGCACAGAGAAAGTAACACAAAAATAAAAACGAGGCTGTTTGTATGGTTATTAAAACATTTTCAGCTGGCCAGACTCACGTCTGTGTCGGGATTTTAACGAGCTTCATTACCTGCTGTAATCAGCTGGTCCGCTTGTTTTGGAGAAGAGGAGACCGACTTCGGCTCCGTTTAATACCGCTTTTTGGTGCCCGTCACTAAATAAGTTTTTTTATTCATCACTAAATAACATAAATAATCACTAAATAATATTCATCACGTTTCAATCGGGAGGAAGATTGTACGAGATTTTAAGCACTCCCAACTTGCCATCTCTTTTGTAAAAGAACACATTTTACATGCTGAGGAGTTTGCTGGATCAGTGTGAACAGCTGACAAGACATAGTAGCTCAGCTACAGCCACAGCAGCAGACGTGAGCCCCTTCATCAGCTCAACTTTTTTCCCCCAGCCTTGTTTGTTAAGCTTTACAGCACATCCTAAGGACCAAGGTTTTAGGTCTGGACAACACCTGCTTTTATTTTGTGCTGTAGACAGCACTCTGTGACAGTGCTGTTTGCAGCTCAGAAAATATATGGAGATTGGTTGTTACGGTTTTGAATAAAAAAATAAAATGTGGCACTGGCATATAATCCTCTCCCAAGTGAAACAACTTTACTTATTTTTCAGGGGTGTTTTTTGTAGAATGAAACGTTGTCTTATTTAATATGTTTCTACAACACATGAGAAATAGGGAGAGGCTTAGCTTTATCTTCAGTGAAATTAAAAAACAAAAAAAAGGTGTGTAAATATCTGTATAAGCATCGGCAAAAATGAGTTCTAACATATCGGCATTTCGAATATCGGCAAAAATCCAATATTGTGCATCCTTATCTAGAACCATAAATGACTTTTAGAGCATGTCTGTGGAATATAACCCACAATGTTAAATTTAAAGTTACAACCGAGACAACCAGCTGCAGCGGGGGGAGTCCAAAGCAGAGATGGTCACTCGAGTTTGAGACTTATACTCGATATGCACTTAAGTCACACTCACAGTGACTTCAGACTCTACTTGAGACTCATCCTCAAAAGACTTCAGACTTGACTCGGACTTGTGAACAATGTCTATTTTTAGGAAACCTCCTATGATAAAATCCCGTTACATTCGTGTGGTACCACTGCTGTCTTTAAGCCAGTTTCCAGCATGTGGTCCACTTTTAGGACTGTGACGATTTCAGATATTTCTGAATTGGTGACCAGGATGAAGCCATCTTCCTGTTCTTCGGATGTCATTCCATTCAGATTATTCAAAAAAGTGTTTGAAGATATTGGCGCTTGTGTAACCAAAATGGTTAACCTCTCGCTGTCTACTGGCGTTTTTCCAGATGCTTTTAAGCATGCTATAGTGGAACCGTTAATAAAAAAGGCAGGTTTGGACCCGTCGGATTTGAATAGTTTTCGGCCTATTTCTAAGCTCCCGTTTTTATCCAAGATCATTGAGAAGGTAGTCTGCGAAC
>NC_060161.1:37384621-37385567 GCF_021292245.1 Micropterus dolomieu
CACTGTTTAAACAATCACTGTGAAAAGATTCTGGATCAGGTGGCCCCTGTTAATTCAAACTTGCCTACTCGGGAAAAAATGTGGCCTTGGATTAATGAAGAGATTTTAAAACTTAAGAGAATGTGTCGAAAGACTGAACGCCTGTGGAAATCCACTAGCCTTGAGGTACACAGGCTTTATCTCAGAGAACTTGTGTTGTCCTATAATGTGACGGTTGGAAAAGCCAGATCTGACTATTTCCGTCAACTAATAACATTAAATAAAAAAAATCCTAAAGTGCTGTTTGATACGATCAATACACTTGTTTGCCCTGCTGCCCCAGTTATCCCTGTTTTTTGTGAAGCTGACAGCAATGCTTTTTTGGGTTTTTTCACTAATAAAATTAAAATGATTAAAGATAAAATCCCGTTACATTCGTGTGGTACCACTGCTGTCTTTAAGCCAGTTTCCAGCATGTGGTCCACTTTTAGGACTGTGACGATTTCAGATATTTCTGAATTGGTGACCAGGATGAAGCCATCTTCCTGTTCTTCGGATGTCATTCCATTCAGATTATTCAAAAAAGTGTTTGAAGATATTGGCGCTTGTGTAACCAAAATGGTTAACCTCTCGCTGTCTACTGGCGTTTTTCCAGATGCTTTTAAGCATGCTATAGTGGAACCGTTAATAAAAAAGGCAGGTTTGGACCCGTCGGATTTGAATAGTTTTCGGCCTATTTCTAAGCTCCCGTTTTTATCCAAGATCATTGAGAAGGTAGTCTGCGAACAGTTGACATTTTACCTGGATAATAGTAACATCCATGAGCCATTCCAGTCAGGTTTTCGTAAACAACACTCTACCGAAACGGCCTTACTGAAAGTGTCAAATGACATTATGATGTCTGCTGATTCTGGAAAACACACTGTTCTAGTTCTCTTGGATCTGTCTTCCGCCTTTGACACCGTCG
>NC_060161.1:37385667-37388842 GCF_021292245.1 Micropterus dolomieu
AACATAAATAATCACTAAATAATATTCATCACGTTTCAATCGGGAGGAAGATTGTACGAGATTTTAAGCACTCCCAACTTGCCATCTCTTTTGTAAAAGAACACATTTTACATGCTGAGGAGTTTGCTGGATCAGTGTGAACAGCTGACAAGACATAGTAGCTCAGCTACAGCCACAGCAGCAGACGTGAGCCCCTTCATCAGCTCAACTTTTTTCCCCCAGCCTTGTTTGTTAAGCTTTACAGCACATCCTAAGGACCAAGGTTTTAGGTCTGGACAACACCTGCTTTTATTTTGTGCTGTAGACAGCACTCTGTGACAGTGCTGTTTGCAGCTCAGAAAATATATGGAGATTGGTTGTTACGGTTTTGAATAAAAAAATAAAATGTGGCACTGGCATATAATCCTCTCCCAAGTGAAACAACTTTACTTATTTTTCAGGGGTGTTTTTTGTAGAATGAAACGTTGTCTTATTTAATATGTTTCTACAACACATGAGAAATAGGGAGAGGCTTAGCTTTATCTTCAGTGAAATTAAAAAACAAAAAAAAGGTGTGTAAATATCTGTATAAGCATCGGCAAAAACATATCGGCATTTCGAATATCGGCAAAAATCCAATATTGTGCATCCTTATCTAGAACCATAAATGACTTTTAGAGCATGTCTGTGGAATATAACCCACAATGTTAAATTTAAAGTTACAACCGAGACAACCAGCTGCAGCGGGGGGAGTCCAAAGCAGAGATGGTCACTCGAGTTTGAGACTTATACTCGATATGCACTTAAGTCACACTCACAGTGACTTCAGACTCAACTTGAGACTCATCCTCAAAAGACTTCAGACTTGACTCGGACTTGTGAACAATGTCTATTTTTAGGAAACCTCCTATGAGCTGCTGTGCCATTTATCATAAACTTTGGCTTTAAAACTTCATATAACAAGACCTTCTCTTTCTTTTTTCTGCAATGTAACCTCAATATTGGGGGTCTAAACGTACTCGAAAAGTCTTTGCACAAAATTCAGGAGTGGCGAAAAACTTTGTATTTTATGGTTTTCGTGCATTGGCGTAGCAAAATGGTTCACTAGCCTCCCCTACAGAACAGCCCCCAGACTAAGTTTCACCTACGTAGGCGAAATTTCTGTGGTAAGTGTATAACGTCCAGACGTACAAAAAAGCCTCTTGGAGCCATTGCCTAAGCCCAACAGGAAGTCAGACATTTTGTATTCAAGTGTCCCAATCGACTTCAAATTTTTGCTGTGCAACCTAAACCCATTGACAAAAGTTATTACCAGTCGACTAGTTTGCCCATAACGTGCTATCAAAACTCGATGATTCGTTTAACAGGAAGTTGTTATAACTTCACATCTTCACTAAATTTTACATGTATAATAAGAGTTCTACATGTTAAGTTGTAGTTGTAGTGCAAAGTGCTATGTAGCAATCACAAATGGGACACAGAAAGTGATGATTAACACGTTTGTGCAAAGTCCGTGGCAAATTCACAGCCACACGGTCAGAGCTACAGAATCTGCAACGCAGCCGCCTCACACCTCAACACACTACACGTGAGAGGGCCCGCCCAACGCTGCTTGCAGCTTTAATCATTATTTTCCATCTTGGGTTAATTGGACCAAATAGTCACGTTACACACGTAGTAATAACCTACTGGCAATACAAATACAATATAGTCCTACACAGCTACCGCAACCACCAGCCGCCGCCGCATTATACACTGTATGTCCCCCAAAGTGAACATGTAAATAAACATGAGCTGAACAAGAAAATAACACGGATTCCTGTAGCTCAGGCTCTTTATGTGACTTTGTAGATGTGAAACGCTGTAGTCAGAGCCGTAACGGCTCTGGTTGTTGTTATAACGTTAGTTAAATTAAATCTCAAAGTTGCAGGTCCTCGTTGTAGAGTCATGTAGTATTAGATGCATTCAACAGCAGCTCACTGTATCCTAGACGGCATGATTTATACCGATGGTGGTTAAATGGTTTCACGTAGCTTTGGTTAGAATTAAAGGGCGCTGGTAAAGGGATGAACTAGATGTGAATGTGCTACATTGAAATTATGGCAGATTATGTGTAAAATGCTTATTCTATCTCACTCTCTCTGTTTACAGACAGCTGAAAAAGTTGCACCTTCCAGCAAACAAAACAAATATTTATTGATGTTCAATTGTTTACAAGTTCACTTTGAGACTGTAATCGATTTTATTAACATAATCCATTCAGGAAAAGGTTTTTAGCCCACATACATTCCAGCTTTCTATATTGTCCTGTTCTAAGTGTAGTTTATACAGTAAAGGGGTCTACTATCCAAATCATTCTTAAAATCAAAATATCGGCTCATAAATCTGCTCCTTTTCACTTTAATACAGGCATCGGCCCCCAAAAACCCACATCATTAAGTCCTATTTATCAGTTCGAGCTCAGTTTGTACATGTTAACAATGAGTCCTCCATGCACGCCAAAGTTAGTCATGGAGTTCCACAAGATTCTGTGCTCGAGCCAATCCTCTTCACTTTATATATGCTTCATTATGGCAGTATTATCAGAACATACTCCATAAATTACAGCAGTGGTGATGGAGACACATGCCTTAGGTGTGAGAGACCCGGGTTCGATTACCCACTGTGAGACGTCCACCAATGTGTCCCTGAGCTAGACACCTAGTTGCTCCAGAGGCGTGGGACCTCTGACATTTATAGCATTTGTAAGTCACTTTGGATAAAAGCTAAAATGAATCAAATTTAAATTTTCATTGTTATGCAGATGATACTCAATTATGTCAATCAAGCCAGATGAAACTCATCAGTTAGCTAAACTTCAAATGACGTGTAATTTTCTAATGTCTAACTCATAAAACTGAAGTTCTGGGGCCCAAGCACCTCCGTGACACTTTATCTGAAGATATAGTCACTCTGGATGGCATTGCCCTGGCCTCCAGCACCACTATGAGGAATTTTGGAGTTATCAATTCAGTTCAAATTAGCTTTATTGGCATGAATGTATAACAATATTGCCAAAGCATCAAACTACATAAGAACAATCAACCCCATATATTTCATTTAACAATTAAAGCGTAAATTAATTAAAGCGTATGTGTGTATAAAAATTAAAAATATTCTAAAAATTCAAATAAATACATAAAACAGTAAGTGAGTG
>NC_060161.1:37388942-37416179 GCF_021292245.1 Micropterus dolomieu
TATTAGATGCATTCAACAGCAGCTCACTGTATCCTAGACGGCATGATTTATACCGATGGTGGTTAAATGGTTTCACGTAGCTTTGGTTAGAATTAAAGGGCGCTGGTAAAGGGATGAACTAGATGTGAATGTGCTACATTGAAATTATGGCAGATTATGTGTAAAATGCTTATTCTATCTCACTCTCTCTGTTTACAGACAGCTGAAAAAGTTGCACCTTCCAGCAAACAAAACAAATATTTATTGATGTTCAATTGTTTACAAGTTCACTTTGAGACTGTAATCGATTTTATTAACATAATCCATTCAGGAAAAGGTTTTTAGCCCACATACATTCCAGCTTTCTATATTGTCCTGTTCTAAGTGTAGTTTATACAGTAAAGGGGTCTACTATCCAAATCATTCTTAAAATCAAAATATCGGCTCATAAATCTGCTCCTTTTCACTTTAATACAGGCATCGGCCCCCAAAAACCCACATCATTAAGTCCTATTTATCAGTTCGAGCTCAGTTTGTACATGTTAACAATGAGTCCTCCATGCACGCCAAAGTTAGTCATGGAGTTCCACAAGATTCTGTGCTCGAGCCAATCCTCTTCACTTTATATATGCTTCATTATGGCAGTATTATCAGAACATACTCCATAAATTACAGCAGTGGTGATGGAGACACATGCCTTAGGTGTGAGAGACCCGGGTTCGATTACCCACTGTGAGACGTCCACCAATGTGTCCCTGAGCTAGACACCTAGTTGCTCCAGAGGCGTGGGACCTCTGACATTTATAGCATTTGTAAGTCACTTTGGATAAAAGCTAAAATGAATCAAATTTAAATTTTCATTGTTATGCAGATGATACTCAATTATGTCAATCAAGCCAGATGAAACTCATCAGTTAGCTAAACTTCAAATGACGTGTAATTTTCTAATGTCTAACTCATAAAACTGAAGTTCTGGGGCCCAAGCACCTCCGTGACACTTTATCTGAAGATATAGTCACTCTGGATGGCATTGCCCTGGCCTCCAGCACCACTATGAGGAATTTTGGAGTTATCAATTCAGTTCAAATTAGCTTTATTGGCATGAATGTATAACAATATTGCCAAAGCATCAAACTACATAAGAACAATCAACCCCATATATTTCATTTAACAATTAAAGCGTAAATTAATTAAAGCGTATGTGTGTATAAAAATTAAAAATATTCTAAAAATTCAAATAAATACATAAAACAGTAAGTGAGTGTGTGTGTGTGTGTGTTTGTCTATGATCAGGACATGTCCTTCAAGAAAAAATTCAAGAACCGCCTTTTTTCACTTACGTAATATAGCGAAAATCAGGAATATCCTGTCTGATGATGCAGAAAAACTAGTCCATGCATTTGTTACTTCTGGATTACTGGAATTCCTTATTATCAGGCTGCTCAAAAAAGTCCATTAAGACTCTTCAGCTGATCCAGAATGCTGCAGCATGTGTTCTGACAGGAACCAGGAAAAGAGATCACATTTCTCCTGTTTTAGCTTCTTTGCATTGGCTTCCAGTAAAATCCAGAATAGAATTTAAAATCATTCTTCTTACCTACAAAGCTCTTAATGGTCAGGCACCATCTTATCTTAAAGAGCTCATAGTACCTTACTACCCCACCAGAGCACTGCGCTCCCAGAATGCAGGGTTACTTGTGTTTCCTAGAGTCTCCAAAAGTAGACTAGGAGCCAGAGCGTTCAGCTATCAAGCTCCTCTCCTGTGTGACGTCATTCCCAGACCACTGACTTTCGAGGTCAATAGAAATCACCATATGTCCCGTACTAGCTAGCTAGCATGCTAACACCCAGGCAGCAGGCTACATGCTACAAGAGACCTCCTCCTCCTCCTCCTCCTCCTCCTCCTCCTCTCCGGTTCCGACCGTCACATTAAGTGTGGGTTCTGTAGAGATACGGGGTTCTGATGGCTCCACTGTTGAATCCTGCTACATTACATCTTGTTTACAGTCAATATGAAGCTACGTGTCGGAACCAGGCCGAGCTAACGCCACGTTAGCTTCTTGTTAGCTGCTAGCTGTGTTCATGAACACTGACCTGAACATCGGTGCTATCAGAGCTCGAGCCTGCTGTTTGTCCTCCGGGGACGTTGTTGCTCCGGGGCTCCGGGTCCTGGTTGTCCTCCTCCATCCCGCTCTTGGTCCTGGTCTCTGAGATCCAGCAGGTCTCCTCTGTGACTGTCGGAGCTCTTCAGAGACAGGAGCGCTGCGGGACCTCGTGGAGCTCCTCTTCGCACAGTCTCAGAGTCTCGCGCGACCGCTCCGGAGTTACTGTTGCTTAGCAGCAGAATCAGTGTTTCCAAGACGTTGAAGCTTTTTGTCCCGCAGAGATTCACAAACCATCGTTACTGTATCAGCAGCTGGAGACTCTGTTCTGTTCTCCAGACTGCAAACAGCCTTAAAACGAGTTCTGGTGATTCAGTTCATTTCAAACAGTCATTTCTTTTTGTCCTCGTTGTTCCATATTTAACACTTGTGGGTCATAAAAGTGCGTTTATGCTGAAGTGGCCGTAAGAGACGTGTTTGTTAGTGGCAGCTGAAGTTTTCCTAGAATTATATTCAAAGTGACAGAAACCAAAGATCAAAGATTAAATTAGTTGAATCCACTTTTTATTTTAAATGTGTGTTTAAGCTGAAGTTAGCAGGATAACCCACTGATGTGTCTCTGTGATCCAGAGCCTGTTCTGGTCCTTCTTGAGTTAACTGCTGCTGACACAGACACAGATCTGGGATCATCATTGAAGCAGCAGCAGCTTCTGAAACTGACACTGAGTGATTTTTACAGTTGTGACAGGTGAGGAGTGTTAATGAGGCTGCAGCGAGCGAGGACGTCCTGTGAGGTGAATAAACATCCTCTGTCCTCACAGGTCCTCTCTCTCAGGTCCACAGAGCTCAGAGATGCTCGGAGGAAGCCAGGAGTCAAACAACATCCACCTGTCCCACCTGTTGTTCCTGTCTGGCGTCTGGACAATTAATAACAAAATATTAATACAGTTTTATGTGATCTGATTTAAAGTGACTTCATGAGCTTTGGCTCTGAGGAAGAAGAAATGTGGTTTAAATCCTTTTTATTTGGCTATTGTTTATTTATTGTACTAATGAGAAGTTGGACTGGCTTCACTGTTTATTTACATAAATCTCAGCTGTTTGTGTCACTGACATTAAAATATTTTCTTGCTGTTACTTCCTGTATTTCTGTCCCCAGTTAGCGGCTGCTCTCATCTGGTTCTGTCCTTCAGCTTCCCTGCAAGCTATTCATTAAATAAAGTTATTCAAACTGCTCCTGCTGTCTGTGCAGCTGATGTTTTGCTTTGTAGTCCTCTCAGTCTGTCAGGTGGATGTGGAGGAGGGGGCGGAGTCTGTCCTGCTGCCCTTCAAGACCACAGCTCACCTCCCTGAGGACATCAAAGTGGAGCCGCTAAAGACGGTCCACGTGTATCAGAACGGCTCTGATTATTCTGACCAACAGGACCAGTTTTACAGAAATCGCACAGAGATGAAGGACGACCTGCTGAGAACTGGAGACCTCAGTCTGACCCTGAAATCCCCCACAGATGGAGAAAGAGGACGATACTGGGTCTACGTCTCCAGCAGAAACATCAGTAGAGAGAAAATATTTGATCTCAGAGTCAAAGGTCAGTATGGAGACTGATGTCAGTGTCTCTGTGTTTGTCTCTATCTGACTGTCCTCTGTCTCCTCTGCAGAGACAAACAGGAACAGAAGCAGCTCCACTGATCCAACTCCTCTGATGACCGATCAATTAGTTTGATCATTGATCCGATCTGACTCTGGATTAGAGAGAAAATGGAGGTGAAGCAGCTGATAGAGGACAGATGAAGACAGGAAGACGCTTTATCAGCTTCTTCTTCACTCTGACTCCTCCTGACTCTCACACCCGGTCTACACACTCACTATTGATTCCTATTAATCAGTGATGTCAGAGTGAGGTCAGCGTGATGTCACATGTTGATCCGCTCTGGGATCTGGACTGAAACATGTCCTTGTTGTTTCTGGAGACTTTCAGTGTCTATGGATGTCCTCTGTGCTGGACAGAGGTCTCACTCTGGAGGAAACTCCCTCATTGTCAACAAACAAAGCGCTTTTCCCCCCTTCATTAATTTCTCTGTTCAGCACATACGTCTCTTTGTCCTGCAGAAAGCCGTCCCTCCGTCTGAACATCCACCTGGTCTGTCAACAGAAAACTCCTTCATTAACGAGAACATCACTGTTACCAGCAGGACGTTTCCTTCGTCACTGTTCCTGTCCACACTGTCACATGTCCAAAGACTTGTCAACAGAACATGGACTTGTGGATTTAGTTTCTCTTTGAGACTTGTGTCCAGTAAAATATGGTCTTTAGCCCAGAGAAGGACGTCCATCAAAGCAACATCAGTGTGGACAGACAGTCTCCAGTGGCAGGTTTGTGACTGTCAGTGAGCAGCTTGTAGCTCTGATCACAGTCAGCACCTTCCACTAATACTAGAGTCAAACACACAACAGGAAGCTGGACAGACAAATGTCTCCACACAACAAGCTGATGTCAGTGAGGAAGTGTTGTAGAAAGACTGGTGTGTCACGTGATGTTTGTTCTTCAACACACACACATATAAGATGTGTAGTGATGGTGTAACCCTCCCCTCCATGTCTCTGCTGGGACGTCCTAACAGGCAGCATGTTGTCTCTGGGTCATTCTGCTTCCTTTGTCCTCCAGCCGGTGACCCAGAGATCCACAGAGCTCCTCCATCATCCAGCAGAAACAGTCTGCTTGTTGATTGGCCGGCTGATCTGATGAACAGTAAAAGTGCAAAATATAATATTAATATTCCTCCAGAAGTGTAAAAGGAAACAACATCAGCAACAGAGGCTCTGAACGTCTTCATGATGATTCAGCAAATGGAAATGATTCAATGTGTGGAATCCAAATCAGAAATGAAGTCACTTTGTCTGCTTCCTCTTCTTCAGCCAACAGGTTTCTCTCCACAGACCACAGATTCAGAAACACCTGCAGAAAGCAACAGGAGGAGAGAGCACAAGACTAAGGGAAAGGCCAGAAGTCCAGTTAGTAACATGTATTAATGGGATAAGGTTTCATTCAGATGGCAAGAAAGAGGGGGAGAGAGGAGCTCAGTGCAAACACAGACAAACACCAAACCAAGCTTCAGTATTTGTGCGTCTGTGGTTGTCGTAGTTACGACAGCTGTTCTTCTTCTTCTTCTTCTTCTTTTTGTTTTATGGCTCTCCTCTCTTCTGTTACTGCTATTCACACCCTGAGCATTAATAGATTTTTGCCATCTGTAATATTTCCTTCCACTTTTATCCACATCCCACCTGTCCTGCCATTTCTTCATCATTTCTTTTTTGATTATCGCATTAGCTTCTCCTTTATGACAGGTGTTGATGACCCACAAGCGCGGTCTGTTTCCACGCCCATAAATCTGTGCAACCTTGCTGTTGGGCATCCCGTCGAGACAGTGGCTGATCGTCAGCAATATCAAAACAAAAAATCATTATTAGTCGTTACCCCTGAAATGATGTTACAATGTAATAAAAAAAAACAGAAGATGTCATAATACAGTGAGAGTTATAACTTTATGGGATTGGAAAAGGGAACAGATAAGGTAGCGTTTTTCGATAGTGCAGAGCAACTCAATAGACTCTGCTATCGATTTGTGCTACGGTAGCAGTTTTCGACAATTCGTAGCTTAAAACAATTTATAGAGCAAACAGCCATTTTAAACGGGAGACTGATCAACTTATGACCACACTGTCTGTGCACTCAAGACCATGTTGGTACTTTACTGGTTCCCATCACAACCAGGCTGCCGTTTAACTCAGAGTTATTTACATATAGGCAATAGTTATGTTAATAGCCTATTTAAACAGTGGATATGTGTAACTAGTTCTGGTTAGTTCGAAGGTTTCCACAAAACTTCACATTCTGTGACATTAATTAAACATGGTGTACCAAATAATAGTGATGGTCAAAGCTTTTGTGAAGCACTGAACCACTTAAGCCAAATGTTTCGAAAATGGGTTAATTATTCGAAGCTTTAGTTACAGTGACCTCTCCTGGCGAAGTTCAACGCTGCAGGTAATAACATACACGCACGCCCCTCAATTAGCAGTGTTGGAGAAACTACTTTACTTTTGTAGAAAAGACCTTTATTTCTGAAGCATCTTTGCTTTAATCAGCCTTGGATTTAAAGTATATTTACTTTGAAAATTCTTTGATGCACACACATTAAGACTGAACATCATGTTCTATTTACAAATACAGATTGATGAATGCGTGTATTGTCCTATTGAGGAGAGAGTGCTGGGAAATATGGCATAGGTTGGATGTCATGAGAAGCTTTCCAGCCCCCTTATTAGAAACTTTGTGTTGTGATGTTGACCTCTTCCTCTTCAGCTTCATCAGCTTTAATATTTCAGTTGATATTTTGCTCACATGCTGTTTATTCCATAATAAACTGTTGTTTAATCAAATAACAACCTTACTGGGTTGCTGATTTTACATTATAGGAGGACTGGTTGTTTCTATTAAAGGTAACAGGACACAAACCCTCTGCACACAGTTTGCTCCTCCAGTGACTTTAAAGTGAAAACTATCATCTGTTGAACAAACTGAAGCTCCTCTGCTGCCTCCTGCTGGCTGCTTCCTGTCACTGTCAGTCTGTTCGTCCCTCAGGACAAACTGGAGAGCTCCTCACAAAACATTCACATTAACACAACAGCTGCATTTACTACACTGCTGTACTCAAGTACAACACTCAGGTACTTGTACTTTACTTTCTACTTCTACTCCACATCTCAGAGGGAAATATTGTACTTTTACTTCAATATATTTATCTGACAGCTTTAGTTACATGTTACTAAACAAGCAACACACCAAAAGTTTATAAAATATGTTTATTTATATGTTAAATTACCCAACAGTTTATACAACTACAGCCTTATTTGTCCATTACTCAATTTAAATATTATATATATATATATAATTTTTGGAAAACATTTCATGTTTTCAGCTGATTTTAATATTTTATTTATTACTACATTTATCTTACAGTTTTAGTTGCATGTTACTTTACAAATTAATATTTTTACACATAAACACATGAAGCGTTTATAAAAAATGTTTTTTTCTTTTAAATTGAGAGGTTTCTTTTGACCCCCAAACAGGCTTTTGTTTTCCACAAGTGATGCAGTTCATTAGAAAACATGATATTTAATAAGGAATATGAGAGTCAGAAGACGGTGGAAGCTGATTTACAAAGGTGAAGCTTCCACCGCTTGTTTTGGTGCTGCTGCACAGACGACATCAGAATCTGAAGCAGAAGTTAAAGGTTTGTGACTGCAGGATCAAAATAGGACGTTTCACTTTCATCATGTTCTTTTGAAAACAACTTTTCTCTTAGATTTCTGATCAGCTCGGAAGTGACGGTCTGTGGTGACAGCGGCGATGATGTCATCGTAGCCATAATCCAATCCCTCCTCAGCCTGGGTCATCACCAAATGTGAAAAAGTAACTGGTCTGTGTTTGAACCAATAACCACAGAACAACAAATACTGTTGAATACAAACAGTTCATTGAACGTCCAGTTTGAAATGATGAGTCAAAGCTTCTCTTTGTGTCGACTAATTTAATGAAAACATTGAAAAGGACTCGAGTCTCCAGCTCAGATTATTACAGCACCAACCCTGGCAGGATGCAAGTTAAACAGAAAGCAACACATTTACTGACAGAACAGAAAGCAAACAGCTGTTGGAGTCAGATAATGAAGACACAATAATATTTGATTCAATCTGATTTTCATAACAACAAAAGTTTGTTCAGACTGAACACAAATGTGGTCTGTAGTGGTTTTGTAGTCCCTGTTTATTCAGCGCCTCTTCCTCCTCAATACACACTGGATCAAACCACAGCAGTTAAACCCAGAGGCCTCCAGTGGACCTGGTTCAGGCCTCAGAAACATTTGGACTTTTGCCCTGTCTTCAAGTTTTAACATTTGGAGCAGGGATAAACAGACCTAATATGCTGTTTGTTTGAAGCATACAGAGTCCTTCAGACGTTGATCTCAGAACTCAGCAGAAACTCCCCTTCTTTAGTCTCTTTCTTACGGTTTGTTTTTTTTGTCTCTCTGTTCATTAATCAAAGATAAACCTGAATTCTTCATTTAAGCATTTCAGACTTGAGCCGACACGTCTTCACCTCAGCTGGCGCAGTCTTTAATGAATCTGCAGCTCTTTGCTTCGACAAGAATTGGCTTTACTTTCAGTCTGAACAAACCTCAGATTCAAAAACACATTCAGAAAATAACAGAGAAAATACACAACTACTCTATATACAGTTAACACATTTAAAATCTGGAGAAGAAAATGTAAAGTAACTAGAGGAACAAGAATTTACCTGTTTAAAGACAAACATCATGGGACCCAGATTTTACTCCAAACCGTATTGATACATTGTTATACAGAGGTTACTCAATTATATCCATCGATCAAGCAAGATGAAACTAGTCAGAGGCTCCAGAGGCGTACGACCTCAGACATACTTCGCTTTGGAGAAAAGCGTCAGCTAAATGAATAAATGTAAATATTTACAAGTGAGAAGGTATTTGAAAGAAATAGTCCACATGAGAACTCTTGGAGACCTCCACCCCTTGTGAGATACATGGTAAAGACTCACCAAAACCACAACCCCAAAAACACAACTGGACACATCTAACAAATACTTCAGGAAATAATAAGAATAAAATAGTACACGTTTTATTTAACAAAAACAGGAAAGGTATCAACGACATGTCTTGACACAAAGTATAACAAAGAAAATTCCACAAAAAGGAGAAAAATATGTTTAGCTACACAATATCAAGAAAATATGTATGAAAAACAGAAACAATATTTCAATTTCAGCAAGCCTGGCGCAGTAAGTAACGTTAGTGGTTGGGTCTTCCTCTGTGTTGTTGTCCTGCGCAGTTATTTTCTATTTTTGTATAATACATGGGTCAGAGACTGAGAAGTGGAGAAGCTGTGTACCAGAGTATCAGCAAAACATAAATAAATCTATATTGAATGTTACGAAGTCAACAGCGGCAGATCGGTGCTAAAGTAGCTGGCTGCTGCAGCTGGTATAGAGAACGTAAGTCCCTACCCTTCCTGTGGACCAGCATAGGAAAACTAGGTACGGTAGTCTATGGCAAGAGAACAAATTTTTTGATCCCGTTTGAATTGCGCTCTGAATGACGCATATGATGATGGTCATCTATCAGGGAATGCGGAGGCAGGAGGAAACCTCTAGCCTGGCTCTGACAAATGTTCAAAACGAAGCAGTGTGACTGCATTTGTGGCGTTTAAGGGAACCTCTCTGAGAAAAAGCTTTCCCACATTGGTCACAACAGTAAGGTTTCAAGCCCGTGTGAACACGTTCGTGGATTTTTAGGTCACCCGATGTAGTAAAAGCTTTCCCACATTGTTCACACCAGTAAGGTTTCACCCCAGTGTGAACACGTTGGTGGACTTGTAGTACACCTGAGGTAGTGAAAGCTTTCCCACATTCGTTACAGTGGTACGGTTTCTCTCCGGTGTGAATTCGTTGATGTTTTTGAAGTCCACCTGCTGTAGCGAAAGCCTTCCCACACTGGTCACACCAGTAAGGTTTCTCTCCAGTGTGAACACGTTGGTGAACTTTTAGTATACCTGAGCAAGTGAAAGCTTTCCCACATTGGTCACAGTGGTACGGTTTCTCTCCAGTGTGAATGCGTTGATGTTTTCTAAGTCCACCTGATATAGTGAAAGCTTTCCCACACTGGTCACAACAGTAAGGTTTCTCTCCAGTGTGAACACGTTGGTGGAGTTTCAGTTTATCTGATGAGGTGAAAGCTTTCTCACACTGGTCACAGCTGTATGGATTCTCTCCAGTGTGAACACGTTGGTGGATTATCAGTTTATTTAATTTAGTGTAAGTCTTCCCACATTGGTCACACCAGTAAGGTTTCTCTCCAGTGTGAACATGTTGGTGTATTTTCAGGTCATCTGATCTAGTGAAAGTTTTCCCACACTGGTCACAGCTGTACGGTTTCTGTCCAGTGTGAAGTCTCTGATGAATCTTTAAAGATCCAGATCTTGTGAAGGATTTTTCACAGTGTTGACAGTGGTGACGTTTGAGTCCGTCTCTTCCTCTCTGTTTCTATAACAACAAACAGAAATACATGGAGAAAAATTAAGTGATGTCATGGTGGTGCGAGCTATTTAGAACCATAAAATACATTTAGAGCATGTCTGTGGAAAATAGTTCATAATTAAGGCTGAAACACAACACAAAAGTTAAGTTTAATCCATGTAACTATACAAAGTGCACTGTTTCGCACGGGGGACTATTACTGTCACAAAACACACTTATGCTGTGGACAACAGAAGACGACGTGGACTGCAAATGGAGTAATGGAGAAAACAGAGGAGGAAAAAATTACAGGGAATAAGACAGTGTCCAAAGTATGGGATTATTTCAAACAACTCTGTACAGTGTGTCTGTTGTAAAACAGAGCCTACGATTAGAGAAAAAAAAAAAAAAAAAATAAAAAATCAAATTTAGATTTTTCTGCCAGATATTGCGATTTGTTTAGTTAACATTCAATATTCACTGCCAGTCTATTTTTGACGGAAGCCACATCAAGCAGCACAGAGCAGATGAAACGGGCACGAAGTCCGACACACAACGGCAAAGAATCCAGTCGATTTTCAAAATAATACACTGTGCAGACTCTCAATCGTGTATCAACAATAAACACAGTCAAAACCAACAATTTAACTACATAGCCTACTTAAACATGGTAGGAGGCTCAAATCACGGCAACCGCACAAATCAACAAAATCTGAACAGGTCACCAAAATCAGGCGAGCAAAATGGTCTTACTTTGAATGCTCCATGTGGGAAATGTAGCCCGCGGAGAGTGGCACAAAACATGCTAACAGAGAGCTGTTATCCGTACTTGACGCAGAAGAAATGACTAACACGTCAGCATGTTTGACTAATGCATTGCCACCTGTGACAACCAACCGCAGGGGTGTGTCTACAGAGGGGCCCGGGGTGGGACAGACCAGAATCTTTAAGCAACTTTAATACAATGAGGTCAAAGTGCTTCACAGGAGGGAGGCTGTAAATACAATCACAAAACTGCAAAAATATAATGAAATAAAGTAAAATCAATAATTAACAGGCAATAGATATTAAAACCAAGATTGTGTGCCCGACGATTGTATGCACGTTCGGTTCCTCACGGGTCTATTTCAAGTAGCTAATGTTTTTAGTTTGGTTCGTCAGCGGATATAAATGATCCGAACGTCCCGCAAGCTGTGGACAACTCAGCACAACACTGGTGAATCTGTAGCTCCGTCTCAACAGCATACTGGCGCCCCATAGTTAAGTTACAATTACAATGGATTATTCACGCACTTTAAAAACATCAAAAGCTTTTTTCTTTTTACATGTTTATTTATAGCATCAAACGTTGAAATCACAACCATATCACCAAACTGGCATGATCCTTTGTTTCACTGCGAAGCTTTAACTGTGAAGCTTTAACTGTGAGATTGACAGTCGAATCAGGCTTTGCCCATCGAAACATCGAATCTTCGACTATTCGGGGTCAGCACTAGACATAAAGTAAATGAACACAAACACAGAGGTGTCTGTGGCTTGTGGGTAAAGCGGTCCTCCACTAACCAGAAGGTCGGTGGTTTGATACCCGGCTTCCCCAGGCTGCATGTTGGGTATGAGGAAAATATTTAATGTGCGATAACGTTATATATTGAGATGACATATCACTTGCGATAAATAAATAAATATATAAAAGTACATATTAACAGCCTGGTTGTTTTTAATTTAATATTTTAAATACAGCTAAATGTTGTTTCTAGTGTAGTGAAACAACGGTGTGGATTTGTGCATTTTATATTGAATAAAGTTGGAGCTACTCCAAATTCCTCTTTTCCTCTCCCTGAGAGGAGCAGGGAGTGTTAAAGATCAACTTCTAAAGACTGCTGAGGAGACCCCAACTGAAGAGCGGGGTGGAAGGTTGCTTTCTTTAAGTGCTATGCCTGGTCAGTTGATCGTAAAAATGGCACCTTTTTGATCAACGAAGCTGATAACGCAGTGACTGACTGTTAAACTGACAAAAGGCACACGAACCAGCGATTAGCATTTCCCTGAACAGCCTATCAAAACTGCCCCCGCCATACATGTAACCATGGCAACTATACTGGGTCTGTGTTTCATTACCCCATCAAAGGGATTCTCCTGGTCTCACCCAAGTTGTGACATAACCTAGGAAGCCGAACTTTAAATAACCAAAGACTGGAGTCTCCAAAGACTCAAAGCATTTATTTAAGTTTAATTAAATCTTTAGTTACCTGATTACGTTTGCCTCTATTTGAGTAGTTATGTTACCATGTTGTTGCTATCTGTTGTTGATATTAGTGCTGAAAAGAATATACATCTAAAAAAAGTTACTTTTGCAGTGTTTTTATTTTCAGCAAGACACTCCCTCATCTAATGTGTAATCAATGCTTGTTCACAATACTTTCCTACAAAATTCCTTTAGAAATGATGATAAAATGTCCTACTATACTCTTAATCGCCAGCTTGAATTTAAGGCTGAATAACTAAATTCCCCAGTTCTTAAGGAGAGACGGTCTTGGATTAATCTAAGCTTTCCTCATGTAACCTGAGCTCCCCCAAGTGGATGAAATAAGTATTACATACAATCGTTGGAAATGCCGTTAAATGTATAAATATCCTGACCAATAATGTGACAACTGTTTCCTGTTACCAAATGATTAACTTAGAACGGTACAACCGTTTCACCATTGAGGTTCGATTGTGGAAAATATTTGATTATAATACGCGCAAATAGATTTTCTTTTCTTTTAGACATTAAGTTTAGAAAGGCAGTCCCTCGGGAAACCTGAAATGACCCCTGGGGAACCACGCCCCAGGCAACAAAAGAGCGACACACGACGTCGTTCGCTCTCTCTCTCTCGGGTCTCTGCTCTTCTCCTCTCCTCGTGCCCTGGCCTTCTGCTCTGCCCTCTGGACGCGTCCGGCGTGCCTCGCCAGGCAATGCCCTAAGAGTCCTACCAGCACAACAGGCCTTTGTTCGGTTGAAGCTACACACGCGAAGTGCCGCAACATCGATCTGCCCCTCAGTTTGTTTTATTTTTTCTCTCTTTCTTTCTTTCGTTTTGTTAAAGTTATCAGTCCGTTACGTTACACTGGACTAATTCGGGAACGACCAAGTTCCATTTCTAAGTTTTTCGTCGAGCCAACTTCACCGAGGTCAGACCAAGCCACGTGGTCTCGCCAGCGGCAACGAAGGAAACCTGAAAACAGCCGAATTGCCAGACGGAGGACGGCGTTTTCTTCAGTCAGACACGGAGAACCTTTAGATATAAGACTGACTGATTGATTTAAGATAATTGAGCGGTTATTAACTAACTGATCATTAGTAATAATTGTATAATTATTAAACATTATGATTATAACAACTCCGGTGATCCCCTGAAACGAGTATGTTATGGTTGATTTTTATGAATATTAAAATTCATAATTGGGTATTAATTCTCAAATTTATTAAAATGCACAACTAAATCAGGCATGCTACAACAGTCTAATCAGGCTTTGCCCATCGAAGCATCGAATCTTCGACTATTCGGGGTCAGCACTAGACATCTATTTGTCAAAGCGATTTACAGATTTGAGTAAATGAACACAAACACAGAGACGTCTGTGGCTTGTGGGTAAAGCGGTCCTCCACTAACCAGAAGGTCGGTGGCTTCCACAGGCTGCATGTTGAAGTCTCCTTGGGCAAGACACTGAATCTGGTGTGCACTTGGCTTAGCAGTAGGGATGGGCATCGTTCATTTTTATTGATTGATTGAGACTGCTTAACGATCCAATTCTTTATCGATACCACTATCGATTATTTAGTGATGGTTATTTGGTAAGACCCGACCCAACGGGCATGGGGCAGGCCTGCAGGGTATGAGGAAAATATTTAATGTGCGATAATGTTATATATTGAGATGACATATCACTTGCGATAAATATATAAAAGTACATATTAACAGCCTGGTTGTTTTTAATTTAATATTTTTAATACAGCTAAATGTTGTTTCTAGACAACAGCAAAGTAACTCAATAATTTTCTGACATCACAAGTACTGAGTGACGTTTAGAAAGAATAAGATTAGTCTTTATCAGTCCTTCCTCGTCTCTCCCTGGCTGCAGGTAACGTTACCAGGTAGAAGGAGGAGCGGCTGGTTTGTCTCAGCCAGCAGAGTACAGACCGGTTTATGCTCCAGACAGACAGCTTTCTATTTAGCTTGTGTTTAACATTTGGCTAATGCCAAGCTAGCGTTAGCTGTGTTTGTATAAAACATACAGGATGAGATACTGAGCACAGAGATGATTAAATTAACCATTTCTACATGTTTAACGTCACCTTACAGAGAGGTGTGTTGATAAAGTATTAACTTTTTACTTGCGAAGGTTTTATTGCTCGTACTTACAGTAACGAACGTAGCTGTGTGTGTGTAGGAGCCGACAGAGAGCAGCCAGAGACTGCAGCCTGATGATTTTCTTATCCATTGAGTTTCAAATTAAATCAGATTTGACGCTCGATAGCAGTATCGACAAGCTTTTTTTTTTTCTATTAAAAATGGGTAAAAACGTATTTGATTACAGAGCTGTGAGCAGCGCATATGTTTGCTCAGCACCTCCTCTTGCTCGGTCGCAAACACATTGACAATGGACCTGTGTGAGAATCCAACGCTTAGAATCATGAACACTGCTGCACAACAAATGTCGAAGACCCACCTTTAAAAAAGGTATTACCAGTAATAATCTGTATTTTCTTCTGTGGTTAAAATTTCTTTTTAAAATTATCCATCTTGATTAATAAAGTGCAGAAAATGAACAGTGGTTCTGAGCAAACATATGCGCTGCTCACAGCTCTGTCCGCTGGCTTTGCTCCGTGTGTGTGTCTTCATTCTATTGGCTACCTCCACACTATGTTCAGTGTTGATAGGATTTTACCCGTTCCCACCTTACCCTCTCTAATAGAGGAGGGATGGGAAAAGGTGGGGGAATGCATGCAGCTCTCATGGCCATGGAGCATGTGCAAAGCCATCTGTTCCCAGGGGCATGCTGTACTGTAACAATTCTAATGAGCTTTGTGTGTCTTTTTCAAGATGGCCAACTGCAATATTGAATTGTAGATGAGACAAGTTTCTATTTATTATAAATTAACTGTTACATTAATTGGGTAACAAAAACTTACATTCAATAAATTAGGCATTAGATTAATCGACTAATGAAGAAATAATTGAATCAATTCAATTTTTTTTTTTTTTTTTTTCAAATTCAATTTTATTTATATAGCGCCAAATCACAACAACAGTTATCTCACAGCGCTTTTCATAAAAGAGCAGGTCTAGACCGTACTCTATGATGCTATTTACAGAAGCCCAACAGCCCAATCAGACCCCAAACTGCTTGAAGAGATACTCTGGAAACCACTGGCAGTAGCAGGACAACAACGGCTGTTAAGAATATTGGTAACAAAACCACAACATCCTCCACCGCGCGGAGAAGAAATACCTGTGACTCGAGGTCGACCGATGAATCGATTGGCTGATTATTAATGCATTAGACTGAAGACAACTGCTGCTCTGTAGAACATATGTTGTCTCTGTTTTGCAGGCAAGCATGTTAGGATTTGGCTAGCCGTAAGTTAAGCACAAGCCTCGCACCACTGTGGGCCAATGGCCGTATGGGATCCTTTAAGAGCCACTTTTACTGAACATATAGCGTGATACTCCTGATAATAATCTATCATCACTGTTGGGTAGTTGTGACTGTTTTTGACAGACAGTTTGCCTTTGAATACCGCTGTCCAATCAGCGTCATGTGGTGTTGCGTGCAGTCCCGCCCCTTTAAGAGCGATTTCAGTCTGGTTGAAAATCGTGGTGTTGTGTCGTGTCGGGAGATGCAGTGACTTAACCAGCGGTGAGTAAGACACAGTATAAATAATACATGAATTTCTTAAGCTATGAGGAGAGGAAAAGTCTGCTAACCACTAGGCAAAATTATGCTGTGTATCCATAAATCCACAGGATAAGCTAATAACTGTGATCATAAAAAAAATCTTGACAACCAAAATTTTTGGCTTATGTTAAATGTGATTGTTACTAAGACGTGTTTTAATACACTTTTAATACAGCCCACACACCTAATATTACTGTGAAACAACAGTATAACAAGTGGAAACTCTCTGCCTTCCTTTTTAGTCTAGTGTAATGTGTTAAAGGAATGAAAATAAATAGGTTCATCTGTATTACATTACTGTAGTACTTGAGACAGGTAAGCTTGTGCAGTGCAAGAACTGTAAATAGTTTTATTTTTTGTTTATTAATTGCACATCATCAGCTCCAGAGCCACTGCGCTTTATTCAGCATTTGTTGTACCTAAATAAAAAGGTTTGTTACAGCTGAATCAGATGATTGTGGGAGTCATTTTTTTTCATTATTGCATAAGTAGTTGCCTTTACATCAACAAGGTCTTTGAGGGTGAACTGAAAAATGGCGACCCATGTGTTTATCTTCACTGTGGGCTGTTCATTTATTATATAGACACTTACAACGGTCACCTTAGCCATCATCGCAACGACTGCCCACCCTGCCCGCCCCATGCTGACACATGAAGGTGACGAAAAACATACACCGAGCACACGATCTTCTGTTCTGGCCTGGGAAAACAGATTGAGGCAGTAGTGGAGAAAAAAAAGCGCCCTAAGGAGCACCTGCTATCATACGCCATAGCTGAAAGATGGCAGGTAGCAGGTAGCAGGTACAGACCTGTTCACAGGGAACACACAACACTACATTGTCATAGTAGACCACTACAGCAGGAGAGTACAGAGCTGTACTGCATCAGCACCAAACTCGAGCCCGTCACAGCACTGCAGAATCTGTCATCAGCAACCAGGGTCCATGTTACAGCTCAGAGGAACTCCAGCACATCACAGAGGTAACACACCACTACAAGCCCCCCATGTCTTCAAAGCAACCGCCTTGATGAAAAGACAGTGTGGAAAGTAAAACACCTCCTAGACAAAGAAAAGCTGAAAACAAAAACCATGAACGTGGCTTATTATAAAACCAGAACACATCGTGAACAACCTGAAGCAGAACACGGACGATCGGTCGCTCAGCAACGTGAGTTAACTGCAGAACCGGAAGTTAACTTCAGCTTTGTCCAGTCTTAGCTAGCATGCTAACACCCAGGCAGCAGGCTACCTCCTCCTCCTCCTGCTCCTCCTCCTCCTCCTCCTCTCCGGTTCCGACCGTCACATTAAGTGTGGGTTCTGTAGAGATACGGGGTTCTGATGGCTCCACTGTTGAATCCTGCTACATTACATCTTGTTTACAGTCAATATGAAGCTACGTGTCGGAACCAGGCCGAGCTAACGCCACGTTAGCTTCTTGTTAGCTGCTAGCTGTGTTCATGAACACTGACCTGAACATCGGTGCTATCAGAGCTCGAGCCTGCTGTTTGTCCTCCGGGGACGTTGTTGCTCCGGGGCTCCGGGTCCTGGTTGTCCTCCTCCATCCCGCTCTTGGTCCTGGTCTCTGAGATCCAGCAGGTCTCCTCTGGGACTGTCGGAGCTCTTCAGATTCAGGAGCGCTGCGGGACCTCGTGGAGCTCCGTGTTCTCGCGATCTCGCGGGATCATGGAAGCTCTTCTGTCCCTGACACAGATCTGGGATCAGTATTGGAGCAGCAGCATCAGCCGTCTGAAACGGACACTCGGTGATTTCTGCAGCTGGGAGGACGTCCCGTGTGGTGGATAAAAGTCCTTCGTCCTCACGTGTCTCCCTCTCAGAGACGGAGGATCATAGACTGTGTATAAAATTAGCGGAGCTGGCCGGCGCCATCTTGGCAGCGCGTCACTCCCGGATAACCATAAATGGGCAAAGAGGCGGGTCGTAGGTGGAGCTGAGGTGACGTGTTGCTGAAACCACTCCCGCCTATCTAGACGTAACCGAGTTAGCTCATGCTAAGGAGCTAATGCTACATGCTACTCTGTACGGTGGAGGTTGGACCTGCGGCTGGTTGTTACCAGTTTACCGACATCATCAGCTACAGTCAAGGTAAGACACCGGAAAATATTAAAATAACTCACATATCGGACATTATACTTCACAAGGTTGTAAATGCTTTTTAATATATAAATGTGGTCACGTTAACGTTATTTTGCAACACTAATGTTGGATTTTGTTGAGACCAAAGTTAACAGTTAACTTGACGATAACGTTAACTATGAATCAGTTATTAACGTTAATTACCTAAAGTTCAATTTCAAGCAAATCAATTTACATACCGTTGGTTACGAGTCGTTTATTTGGACGTCACCTCAGTATGTTATTGTAATAAACGTAATAATCTAGCGGAGTCCTATTTTGAGTAACGTTGCTGCTGTCTGCAGGGCTGTGTGGGATTATTGTCTGGAAAAGGACACTTGAGAGAGAGAAACGTACTTTTTATATTTGTCACTGGATTGTTGTTGAGTTTCTGGTGCTACTCAAAGCTATAATAATGTTGCTACTCAAAGCTACTGGACAGCTGATATAAAATTGTCTTAAAAGGACAACACAAAAACATTTAAAGAGTCTCCCTTGTTCCATTTTCTCCCACTTATGTGACATAGTAGTGCTGTCAACATTAAAACACTGAGGCATCTTTTAGAGGACCATCTCAAAAAATTATAATACTGAGGAAAAGTTCATTGTGAGCATCAGAACCAGACAGAGAGTTAATTAGCTGATCAGAGAGCTCTTCTCCAGTTATTTCTGTATAATTTATAATACAGAAATGTATTTTTATTCTAAAATGTTTATACATTTTGAGATAGTGGAGTTTTTATTTCCATGATCTGTAAACCATAATCATCAAGATGAAGACAAAAAGGGTCTAGAATATATCAAAGATTCACTTTTTGAATTAAATTTCACTAGAAAATTAACTTCACCACACTATTCTATTTATTAAAGAATCATCTGTATTTACTTTATATTTTTTATCACCTGAACAATTTATTACACATTTTCCTCCCAGAGTCTCACTGTGATCACACGACCCACCTGGTGCCAGAGAGCTGCAGAGACCTGGAAGCCTTGTTATTGTCGTGGACCTTTCATCACGTGTGGTGAGGCTGATCAACCTTTCATTTTTTACTTTCTACTAACATATATGCAAAATGTTAGCCTATAAATAACATCTTAATATTTTCATTTACAGCTGTTATCTATAATATTAAGTTTAGCTCAGACTATTTAAAATTAAAATATGAAACTGATGAATGAAGAATGATTTTATTATGTATATTTAGTTTGATACACTTTATAACAAAGTATTCCTAATACAAAAGCAATAGTTTAATAAATTAAACTCTTGTCTTGCATTCATGAAAACATCAATGTTAAAAGGTTACAAATGTAAAAGTAGTTTTGTATGACTTGAAAAGTGTTGAGAGTTATTATAATGATAGAATCTGTTGATAAGAACCCAGTGTCATAATTTCACGTCAGTAGTGTTCAGGTGTTGTGAGTAAAAAGAAAAAGCAGGAGCTGAAGAGCTGGAAGCTGGAGCTGTTCTCTCCTGAAGAGCTGGACACAGCTAATCACATCTGGAGGGTTCTGCAATCAGCTCCTCTGGCACCTGTAAAGACAAAATGGGTAGACAGTTGAGCAGCTTCTTCCAAAGAGCCATAAAGCTGCTGAACTCTGAGATCGCCACAGCATGATAACCTCTCTGGCACGTGACAGTCATTAGGGGTGGCAATGTGAAATACACTGTTAACGAATATGTGCAATATACGGGTTTCTGCTGGACACTGTGCAATAATAACTACTCAAGTCAGATCTTATTGAACGTTTATTGTAAGGATCTTATTTTATTTTTCTTATTGAACTGTACTACCTTTTTTGGCAAATTCTAACCCACCAAACAAACTCAGGCGGCTCTCACACACCTAATTTCTCGCCTTAACTAAACCATCGCCCTAGTTACAGCCCAGCTACCTGTCTGCAGGCATAACGCGCATTATATGCTGACAAAAAAGGTGGACGTAAATCTCTGCAGGTAGCCTACAACAGCTGTTCTGCCGAATTATGCATCCACCTCTTAAGATCTTTATCAGAAACGTCGCTGATCAAACGCAGTTATCGCCTCAGACCACTGATGAACTCCACGTAGAATAGTATAACGTTATCGTTTTTAGACAGTAACGTTGCACTCGGAGGTGCACGTCTCTCCTCGAGAGACAGCTAGCTCAAATAGTGGCATCGGTGCTCCTCGGTGTGACAATTTCAGGCAGAACTCTGCAGCCGCTCCCTCCTCAGCTCTCTGCCTTTAAACCCTTCGTGTCCATCGGGAGTGCAGCCACTTATAATAGTATCTGACTAGTATCTAACTGAACAGTTACAGGACGTAGCTAAATCTCACATCGCCCGTTAGTAGAAGTTACTGTTAACATAACGGCAGCTAACTGAGAGCTGAGCCTTTACTCACAACTTCACACAGACCTCTTTTCTTAAAAGCTGTTATGAGGTTGTGTGGTGTGTGGACAGAGAGGACCCAAAAGCAGCACTCTGAGGGAAGGAGGTCTATTGAGGGATAAAGGGGTAGAGGGACTGGAGTGGAGGGAGAGGTGGATGTCGGGGAAACACAGGCACGGGGAACCAGAAAGGCTGGGGGCCAGGGAGCCGGGGAACACTGGGGCCGAGGAAGCGAGGAGCGGTGGGAGAACAGGGAGGACGGCGTGGGGGAAGTCTGAGGGGGAGAGGGCCGGTGGATGAGCCCAGCCGACTGAACGGAGGACGAGGGTGAGTGAACCTGGGAGGGAAACAGACAGAGAGACAGGGTTGGAGGTGGCGGCGACAAAGCACAGCCTGAACACAGAGGTGGCACCGGATACGGAGCAACGACTATCAAGCGAGGATGGTGTGGAGAACCGGGGTTGAAATACAGGCAGGCATGAGGTGATTACTGGCAGGTGTGGCAGGCTGATGAGGTGGCTGATGGGATGCAGGTAGTTGGCTGGGCTCAGGAGCAGAGAGAGAGAGAGAGAGAGAGAGAGAGAAAAAACACAGGGAACAGAAAACCAAGGAAAAAAGCAGAATAACTGATAAAAAGGAGAAAAAACCAGGACACTCACCGTCAGCCGGGCTGCCACCACAACAAAAGCATTATTACCCTAATGTCTAACACTAAAGTTAATCTAACACATTTTGGCTTCTCTCTTCTTGCTGACTTGTCTTTGACTCATTAAAAGCTGCGGTTAGAACACACTAACAAACGTTGTAACGTTGCTTATACTAATGGAAAATTAGCGTAATGAGCTAACGTTAAGCTAACAAGCTATATGCCGACAGCGATACCTGTTAAATGTTAACACATGAATAAAGTACAGGAATTTCACTCACCAAGTAGAACACTGATTTCCTGGAGGTTCTCTCTCCAGTGAACTGCACAGCCTGCCATTATTCATCCGGTATCTGCATGTAGAAATGTCCAAAAGGCTCCAACAGGCTGAGTCTCAGAGCTCCGTGTAGCTGAGTGAGGCTAACAGACGGCGGACCGAGTGCTAGCGGTGGCAGCGGCAGCGGCTAATGGCGCCTGTCAATCAAAGCGGTCACGCCCCTAATAATGAACAACTTTAAGGCTTAATATAATTTAAACAGGTGAGTTATAAAAAAATTCACCCCCCTCACAGTTGTCTCGAAGGGCAAAATTAGCGATTTGCACTAAAACCATTTTTTGAACCAGTCTGTAAACATGTTTTATTCTGCTGGAAAGTTGGGCATTTTAACATGGGGGTCAATGGAGATTGACTCCCTTCTGCAGCCTCAAGTGGCCACTCGATGACTTGCAGTTTCAGATACTTCGGCATTGGTATCGGAAGTGAGAGCCGGAGGTTGCCGCTTGGGAGGAAGCCAGGAGTCAAACAGCGTCCACTTGTCCCACCTGTTGTTCCTCTCTGGCGTCTGGACACGAGCTTCACCTGAAACTCCACCTGACAACATGTGATGACACAGATCACTGAGACGTTTCTGCTGGACAGCTTCTGTTACCTGCAAGGTGAGCGTGTTGATGAACACGTGACAGTGATCCACATCGTTAGAACAACACTGTGATGCACTTTGACCACAGAGACTCACTCAGTGTTTCACTGGATCACCTGAAGAGACCGGCTCAGGTGTGTTTGACTTCAGAAAGACTTTGGTTACAGCGCCCCCATGTGGCAGAGTGGGGCCATATTTTCTCCGTGTGGGATAACTGAGGAGAGAGCGAAGTCTGATCTGTCTGAGATTTATCACTCCAGTGTAAATCAGGAAATGTCAACAACAACAAGTCAAACAGAACAACAGTTTGTTCCTCCAGCTTTAAACCTGTGTTTTTATTTCATCTTCCCGTCAACCGTGCCACTTTTGTCCAGTCTGGTTTGAAGTGGCCGCGAGCTGCACTTTCTCATAGGCTCTGAAATTAACCTGTGTGGATTTGTGGTGAGGCTGATCACCTGATCACACGTCTTTTCAGTTAGAAGCGATAAGACAGAAAAGACAGACGCCTGCTGTGCTAAGTTAGGGTGAGGGAATTAGGGGACAGTGACTGTTTTAATAGCCGCCGTTTTTCGTCTCCATTGAGTGAACCGCCCCAGCTGCCTTCGCCTCGACACAGAGCTCAGCTGTTCACCGGAGTGTCTCACAAGCAGAAGTGGAAATAGTAGGTTACTAAAATATTCTACTTAAGTAAAAATACTGTTACTTTGATGAACTTTTACTAATTGAAGGTATAATAACTCATTTAAAGTTAATCGGAGTAAACGTTACTTTTTTAAACTCCTAAAAAAGCTTATTTATACCGATTTAATATCTTATTTAGACTTACACTTATTTAATGAAATTGCAATCTTTTGCTATTTGATTTGTGCACAAAGCTATATGGCGCTTTCGATTTTATTTTGTTTGACAGATACTTTGCCAAGCAATGGTGCAAAACAACGTTTGACACCTTTTATGTTATGAGAAGCTAAACTGCTGCTGTCATTTCATCCGGACCGATCCTGCCGGAGCGTCGGGAGATGAAAATAATCAGTGCTGCTGTACCTCGTGTGTAAATGCGCACAGCGTCTTTCTTAATGGGGAGACTATTCATCCTATTTCAACCCCTCACCCTCCTCCAGCTACTAATCAGAAAGTTAATTTTTATGACAAAGACCCAGCCGTAACTCTGCACATCAGTAGAACCCACTTATGCAGGCACATACCATCAGAATAGTGAAATTATTATTCCTCAAAAGGAACGCAAAAGTAGTGAAAAGCATTACAGTAATATTGTAACATACCCAATTATCCTACTCTCAAATGACAGTAACTAGTAATCTATAATGTGTTGCCCTGGTAACAGATAGATAGAAACAAGCCTACTTAAGTAAAAGTAGAAGTACAGATTGTAAAAACTACCTTAAAAGTAGGTTACAGGAACACAAAAAACTACTCAATTACAGCAACATGAGTAATTGTAATTAGTTACTTTCCACCTCTGCTTGCAAGTAGGGCTGCAGCTAACCATGATTTGAATTACCGATGTGTTGTTTAAGAATTAGGACTTCTTTTCAGGGCCAAAATACATCTCTGATCTTCTGTTTCGTTATGAACCATCCAGACCTCTCAGGTCGTCTGGGATCAGGTCTGCTTTCTGTCCCCAGAGTCAAAACTAAACAAGGAGAAGCAGCGTTCAGTTATTATGCTCCGTATATCTGGACCAAACTCCCAGATAACTGCAGGTCTGCTGAAACAGTCAGTTCTTTGAAATTAAGACTGAAGACTTTTCTTTTTACCATTGCTTTTAATTAAATATTAAATATTTTTAACTTACACTGCACTGTAACTTTTACTGTCCTGTTTCTTTTTTTTGTTTTTAGCTTTTTACCATTTAATTAAAAATTTACATAGTGAGAAATGAGTAGGTAGTTGAGTTGGATGATTGTGGGAGTGAGGTGGGTCCAGAGTATAACCGGATCAAAGTGGCTTGCTGACAGACATGTCCTGGTTTCTCTGTAGTGTTCGAGGGTTTTTGGAGTTTCAGTGGACCCAAAGATTGCTGTGGACCCGAGTACAGACTAGCTAGAGAGAGTAGATTAAGTGAACTTCTCTGTTTATTCTCTTTTCAAAATGATTGTAACTCAATTATTTGCTCAACCCCTCAACCTGTTTTTATTTTCCATTTAACTCTTTTAACCCTGATTGTAACACTGTAACTTTTATTATATTTTATGTTGCTTTTAAAAAATTTTATATTTCCATGTTGCTTTTATGTTTTATGTAAAGCACTTTGAATTTCCTTGTTGTTGAAATGTGCTATACAAATAAACTTGCCTTGCCTAAGATATACAGTATAGCTGATTGGATTAAAAATGATGCCTCGTCAATCTGGGTCGACATCGAGAAGTCCCTGTCCAATCTACTTTTTATTGATAAACTGAAATGTATTAAAATGCTTTGCAGCAACCCAGTTACAATTAATGCTGTCAGAGCATGGAGGATTACACAGCATGTGGAAGGCAGATCAGGGCATACGTCGGTTTTCACCCTGATTGCTGATAACTCTGATTTTCTCCCAGAAACCTTGGACAGGGCTTTCAAATGCAGGACAGCTAAGGGGATTTCTTCCCTGAGTGATCTTTTTGTTGGTCCTACCCTCATGACTTTTAATCAAGTTATGGAAAAATATGGCATATCAAGAAATGACCTTTTTTCGTTATTTTCAGGTCAGAGATTTTATTATAAAAGATACATCTCTGCTTGCTGAAATGAATGTCACACAGATAGAGAAGCAAGTTTTGCTTTCTTAGAGCAATGCTTCCATTAGAACCTTTTATGCCGGACTGAGCGATTGCTCAAATCTCGGTGCTCGGACACTGGGAGTGGCCTGGGAGAGGGAACTGGGCTTGGTGAGATGTGGGAAGACATTTGGGAAAATGCAAGGAAAATATCTGTTTGTAACCGGAAAAGAGCGATGCAGTTTAAGATACTGCATAGAGCACGTATTGGTCCAAACCGTTTCTCCAAATACAGAAAAGATGTCTCTCCATTTTGTCCTAAGTGTGAGACAGAAATTGGCGACCTCACTCACTGTTTCTGATCCTGTTTAAAAATACAAGAATACTGGAGTGGTGTCCGGTTTGAAATACAGAAGGTTCTGAAGAGGGAGCTTGAACTCGACCCGGTCTCCCTCCTCCTGGCTCTTCCCAGTGATCGTGTTACTGACACACATCGGCATCGCCAGGTCATTGTTTTGACTGTAGCCCCGAATGTAACTCAACAACAGCAACAAAAATATTTTCCATGTTAATATGCAATAATCTTCATGATGCAGCCTGTCTCGCAGGTCTTCAAAGAGCCGAGGCTATGTTCAATGTATGTAATGTAACGTGACACCCCCACCGTTACTCAGCCTGCCTGCCTTTAGAGAGATCACGAGAGGAGAGAGAGACACAGAGGGCATTTCTCACAGCTTCAGGGCTTTTCCGCGACTTCTAAATTGTCCCTAGCAAAATTGTAATCAATACATTTAAATATAAATGTTGTCGGTCAGTGTCTAGTCAGTGTATTTGCTACACAAACGGTTAAGAGTCGCCACAAAGTAGTGAGGGAATATCATGACACACCTGACCGTGACATTGACACCTGTCGCTCTGTGTCCTGCTGTCTTTCTCCCACTCGCTCAGAGACACTTTGCTCTGTTTGACTGTCTGTCTGCTCCAGGATGGATTCATTCCCTCTAGAGCTGCTGTGAGCTGCACTTTATCGGAGGTGCTGAAGCGACTATTTGTGTGGAATTGTGGTGATATTTCTGCCTGATCACAAGTGTTTTCGGTTTTCTTCCTCTGATGAACAGAGGTGCACTCGTCTCATCGAGTAGGCTACAAGTCAAATTATTTATTTATGTTGGCCTGTTTTTAAAAAATGGGCCAACAATCAAAAGCAAAGGCCTATACTGGGCTGGCCCAATCACATCTCTTACAGCACTCACTCCCTCCCCCTCTGCTCGCGCTGTTGTGTTATGGGCCAAAAAAAAAATAATTCGCCCAAATGCGAATATAAAAAATAACCGATATATAGATATAAGCAAACAAGAAAAGCTACTGATTACTGCATTACATTCGATTATATTTTTATATTCTGAATTGTCACCTACATTTTGTGCTTCCCTCTCTAAAAATAAAGACATTTCCACCATAAATTGGTGCAGAAAATGTCTCCAGAATTCAGGAAATTAAGGGCACATTTAAAAAGACTTTAGGCTATTTCAGGCATGTCTGCATGTATGTAGATTCAGCTGGGATTAAATTAAATGAGAAAAGTTGATCTATAGGAGAAACATATCTGACAGCTTTACTGCATTATATTACACTATATTCTTATTTTTGAATGGTCAGCTGAGACATTTCCTCAATAAACTGGTGCAAAGAAATTCACCAGAATGCAGAAAAGTGTTTAAAGCCCAATTTTTTTCACCCCCAGACCCCCCCACTTTAATATTGTCAGTGTTACCCGTTACCACAGCCCTGTTACAAATAAGCTCACAAGAATTTGTTTTATTAAAAATTATTTAAGAACCAAATTTTTATGAATAATTGAAATAAATTTTATGTGAAACGTAAAAAAGTCAATAACAAATATCAATTCAGTGGAGTCAAACAACAAGTCATTAAAATTGATTATTTCATTCCCATTGAAGAGACATTCAAGCGTACTGCATTGTGTAGTAGGGGGGAGACCGGGGATGGTTGTAACATTTGACATTTCTGTCTGTATCACGGAGATCTTTTAAGACAGTGTGTTCAAAATGTGATACAAACTAGTTACATGTGTCTGTTATTAAATAGCATAACTGTTATCTCTGCACCACTGACAGAAAATGAATGGTTTAGTCTCAAAGATAAGGAGGAAAACGTAGCCTGGGTTAATATTGAGCCACTCACTCGTGAAACAGCACGTTGTTACTATTCTGAAACTTCACAAAAACAACGAGTCAAAAGGTGAAAGCGAGTTTTTACAATGTTGAGAGGATGAAGAAGGA
>NC_060161.1:37416279-37418783 GCF_021292245.1 Micropterus dolomieu
TCTCCCACTCGCTCAGAGACACTTTGCTCTGTTTGACTGTCTGTCTGCTCCAGGATGGATTCATTCCCTCTAGAGCTGCTGTGAGCTGCACTTTATCGGAGGTGCTGAAGCGACTATTTGTGTGGAATTGTGGTGATATTTCTGCCTGATCACAAGTGTTTTCGGTTTTCTTCCTCTGATGAACAGAGGTGCACTCGTCTCATCGAGTAGGCTACAAGTCAAATTATTTATTTATGTTGGCCTGTTTTTAAAAAATGGGCCAACAATCAAAAGCAAAGGCCTATACTGGGCTGGCCCAATCACATCTCTTACAGCACTCACTCCCTCCCCCTCTGCTCGCGCTGTTGTGTTATGGGCCAAAAAAAAAATAATTCGCCCAAATGCGAATATAAAAAATAACCGATATATAGATATAAGCAAACAAGAAAAGCTACTGATTACTGCATTACATTCGATTATATTTTTATATTCTGAATTGTCACCTGACACCTACATTTTGTGCTTCCCTTTCTAAAAATAGACATTTCCACCATAAATTGGTGCAGAAAATGTCTCCAGAATTCAGGAAATTAAGTGTTTAATGCTCCAAATCTTCTGGGGGAGGAGCCACAGACCCCCCTATCGAATCAATAAATCAATAAATAATTCTTAACTGAATTCATATTAATTAAGCTAATTTATCATTTAAGTGAAAAGGTGCCATATGCACATTTAAAAAGACTTTAGGCTATTTCAGGCATGTCTGCATGTATGTAGATTCAGCTGGGATTAAATTAAATGAGAAAAGTTGATCTATAGGAGAAACATATCTGACAGCTTTACTGCATTATATTACACTATATTCTTATTTTTGAATGGTCAGCTGAGACATTTCCTCAATAAACTGGTGCAAAGAAATTCACCAGAATGCAGAAAATTAAGTGTTTAAAGCCCAATTTTTTTTCACCCCCAGACCCCCCCACTTTAATATTGTCAGTGTTACCCGTTACCACAGCCCTGTTACAAATAAGCTCACAAGAATTTGTTTTATTAAAAATGATTGTTTATTTAAGAACCAAATTTTTATGAATAATTGAAATAAATTTTATGTGAAACGTAAAAAAGTCACTAACAAATATCAATTCAGTGGAGTCAAACAACAAGTCATTAAAATTGATTATTTCATTCCCATTGAAGAGACATTCAAGCGTACTGCATTGTGTAGTAGGGGGGAGACCGGGGATGGTTGTAACATTTGACATTTCTGTCTGTATCACGGAGATCTTTTAAGACAGTGTGTTCAAAATGTGATACAAACTAGTTACATGTGTCTGTTATTAAATAGCATAACTGTTATCTCTGCACCACTGACAGAAAATGAATGGTTTAGTCTCAAAGATAAGGAGGAAAACGTAGCCTGGGTTAATATTGAGCCACTCACTCGTGAAACAGCACGTTGTTACTATTCTGAAACTTCACAAAAACAACGAGTCAAAAGGTGAAAGCGAGTTTTTACAATGTTGAGAGGATGAAGAAGGAAAATCCTTCTGGGCATGTAAACTTGTTCTCGCCTCTCAACGTCTGATGTCAGCAGATTTAATTTGATTTATTAGGATCCCGATTAGCTGAAGCAAAAAAATGCATCCGCTACTCACCCTGGGGTCCACACAAAAACATAAGAATAAAGACACACTACACAATCAATACACATATTAACATATTACAAGAAAATACACAACCAATGTACTATAGTAAGAATTTTCTTTTTCAGCGAATATTTTGATGCAAGAAAATCTATGTTTATATGAGCTGTTTTAGCCCTTTGTTGGGAAATGTTGACATTAATATAGTGTCTGAATTCAGTACGAATGTATGTCTAGGCTATGTGAATTCTCACTCAAACCCATATTCTTAGCTGACCTTTCCATTGGGACCTGTCGTCCTCTGGGAGGGAGGATGAACAATAAGTCTGTCATGGCGAATGTAGGCAATGTTTCCCTTTGCTCGTTCAGCCCTCATGACCGGAACTAATTCCTTTCGCTTCATCCTTTCGGCTTCAGAGTAGTCCTCATTAAAGTAAATGTTCGTACCTCTCAGTTTGTTTGCCCTGGTCATCACAGCTGCCTTGTCTTTCCATCTTAAAAACTTGACAATTATCGATCTGTGTCGGTTTCCTGCCGTTGTAGGATCACCCATACGATGGGCTCGTTCCACCTCGATCCGTTCTTCATTCATTTCTAACTTTTCAGCTAGTATGCAGCGGACCTTGTTCTCAGTTTCTTCCCAACTCTCACGTTGCGATTCAGGAATGCGGTCAATAATAATGTTATTCCTTTTTGACCTCGCCTCAAGATTGTCAATTTTCCCCTCCAGTAATAGTGCCGATTCGCACACTTGCTCCCCACGTGCTTCTCGGCACATTTTAACAATGTCCTCGGTTCTCTTCTCTTGATTATCCACCTGCGCTTGTGTGTAATCCAAACTCCGTTTGTATTCTGTGACGTCTTTTACAAGATCATCAACTC
>NC_060161.1:37418883-37435668 GCF_021292245.1 Micropterus dolomieu
TAACAAATATCAATTCAGTGGAGTCAAACAACAAGTCATTAAAATTGATTATTTCATTCCCATTGAAGAGACATTCAAGCGTACTGCATTGTGTAGTAGGGGGGAGACCGGGGATGGTTGTAACATTTGACATTTCTGTCTGTATCACGGAGATCTTTTAAGACAGTGTGTTCAAAATGTGATACAAACTAGTTACATGTGTCTGTTATTAAATAGCATAACTGTTATCTCTGCACCACTGACAGAAAATGAATGGTTTAGTCTCAAAGATAAGGAGGAAAACGTAGCCTGGGTTAATATTGAGCCACTCACTCGTGAAACAGCACGTTGTTACTATTCTGAAACTTCACAAAAACAACGAGTCAAAAGGTGAAAGCGAGTTTTTACAATGTTGAGAGGATGAAGAAGGATAATCCTTCTGGGCATGTAAACTTGTTCTCGCCTCTCAAAGTCTGATGTCAGCAGATTTGATTTGATTTATTAGGATCCCGATTAGCTGAAGCAAAAAAATGCATCCGCTACTCTCCCTGGGGTCCACACAAAAACATAAGAATAAAGACACACTACACAATCAATACACATATTAACATATTACAAGAAAATACACAACCAATGTACTATAGTAAGAATTTTCTTTTTCAGCGAATATTTTGATGCAAGAAAATCTATGTTTATATGAGCTGTTTTAGCCCTTTGTTGGGAAATGTTGACATTAATATAGTGTCTGAATTCAGTATGAATGTATGTCTGTAGGATCACCCATACGATGGGCTCGTTCCACCTCGATCCGTTCTTCATTCATTTCTAACTTTTCAGCTAGTATGCAGCGGACCTTGTTCTCAGTTTCTTCCCAACTCTCACGTTGCGATTCAGGAATGCCGTCAATAATAATGTTATTCCTTTTTGACCTCGCCTCAAGATTGTCAATTTTCCCCTCCAGTAATAGTGCCGATTCGCACACTTGCTCCCCACGTGCTTCTCGGCACATTTTAACAATGTCCTCGGTTCTCTTCTCTTGATTATCCACCTGCGCTTGTGTGTAATCCAAACTCCGTTTGTATTCTGTGACGTCTTTTACAAGATCATCAACTCGCTTATTTGTTGTTTCCATAAAGAGTTGTAGAAACGTTTTTAAGTTTTTTTCCTGTAGATCCATCATGTCCTTAAAAGATTTTCTGTGTTTCAGTGTTCACAGCAACATATTCCTCCTCAACAGCAGACTCTTTCAGAGACTTCTTAGGAGGAGCCATCTTGATGGATCACAAGCAAAATAAGGGAATAAACTTGTTTTGCAGAAAACAGCCTAATGTTAAGTTACTGTGCAGCTGCAGCGCATTTCGGTCTGTGTTTTGGTTGCTTTCCTAACTTTGTGCCTGACCAACATTAGAGTGACACACATCATTTAAAAACAGGACAGTGATTATCTGTGTCTCAGTAGACATTTAGTTACAACTCTGGACTAATTCAAACGTTGATCAGCACAGACTGGGCAATAGGGATAGACATATCTCAGTTAAGAAGCATCACTATTCAGTCAAGTCAAAGTATAAATAGTATTGTTGAAACTGAATTAAAGGAAACACTGAGTGCCAGTTTGAATGGGTCTGATGCAAGTGACAACATTAATTGCAATTAACATTTCCAAGTTACCAGTTTTAGCTTAAGTTTTAGAAACCTTGTTTGATGATCAGTTAAAGGACTATTTGGTTTTTCGAATGTTGAGAAAAGATTATGCTTCTTTCAAACTCTAAGGAGTCTTGGACAGTAAGTATTTTTACTATATATGGTGAGCAGATCGCACAAGTCCAATTGTACAAATATGGGTAATATTGAGTTGTAACCTCACAGTCATCAGACCAGGCACGACCATCGACCGACTCTGAAAGTCCTGTAGTCTGCACGAGCCTTTAGTATAACTTGTAGAGCACTCGGATGATGTCTATGTTTGTAAAGCAGCTGTCTGGTTGTTGGTCTGATGTTTGCTGCATGACACACTTTGAATTTCCGAAAGGAACAATAAATATCACCTATAAACATGCACAGCTGATCCTGGTACCGGGGGGGCGCCGCCTAAGTACGTCAACCATAGTGCACTGAGATTTGTTGACTGGATCTAAAGCATCTACACACCATTGCTCCTTGTACAAAATGACAAACTGGCCCTCATTATCAGTGAGGAGGCACATGCATTGGCTTACTTTCGTTTACAAGTCTATGTTGGATATGTTCTTCTCTTATCTTTGTACTCACATGTCATGCAACATCAGTTCCTATTAGAGCCCAACCGATGTGAGATTGTTAAAATCCGATAGCCGATATACCGGCCGATGTTTCCCCCCCTTATTTTAAGAAATGCATGAGATAAAAAAAGATTATCCCTAAAATGTTATGTTAAGAACTCACCCAGATACCAAGACATAGTGTAGTATAAAAAGAAACTGTGTTTTAAATAGTACTTTGAACAAAAGTACAACAAAATATATAAAGGTTTTGATGAATAAGAGTCAAATAAAGCTACATAAACTGGTTTAAAATATATATGTTTGTTATAAAGTAGGGAGTGCTACTACGAATGAGCATTAAAGTAAATAGTGTATTGTGTGGGCCAGCAAAACAGAAACTATAAGAATTACCCATATAATAATACCCAATAATACAATATATCATAGGTAATGTCATTGCTTTCATAATGATGAAGAGGGCTCTCCCACAATAATTATATATATTTTTTTTGTCATGCAATTGTTATTACCTTACATATAATCTGCCACAATGACTACTTTCATATTGTCTGTGATTCAGTGACACAGAAAACGCTGCTGTTTAATTAATCAAATACTAAATGACTGTCTACAAGGAGGACCTGCAACTTTGAGATTTCACACCAACGTTTCACATTCAAAAGAAGTAGTAACGTTAGAGAACTTTGTTAGGTAGGAAGCCGTGTTAGATAGTTGCACAGCTCACGTTTATTCACAAGTATTAAACATATTAATATTAATATACAATTAAGTAATGAACTAGGGAGAAATGAGAGGACCGTTCACTAGAAGTGACGCAGTGATTCAGAATAAATCTACAATCACGTCTGTCAGCGTAACGTCCACCTGGAACACATTGCAGACTGCAGTTGCAAAATCTGATTTCTAATCTCTTTTGGTGAATTTAAACACTGCAGGAAAGACTTGGAAGTAGATGCTATAAACTCTTGTCACTGCTTTTAAAATAACTAAATCCGTTAAACCTATGGTATGTACAGACTTTACTTTTACATAGTCAAATGTTTGTTTAAATGTCCTTTGTTGTTTGTGTGCTTGATGTTCGTATATGTAACTCTGCCAATATGCTGCTATTGTGGCCAGATCATCTGGTTAAATTAAATTTAAAATAGTAATACAATAAAGATTACTACTTACTGTCATTTGAGAGTAAGTAGTTACATTACTGTCACCCTGGACCCTGACAGTCAACGAGTGCTCATTTTCCAGACAGGGTCCAGACGACAGAGAAACAAAACCAGCTTCACAACTGAAATGTGTGTCCAACAAATCATTAACGTGTGAGGAAATCTGAGCTTGGCTGTGAAAGACAAAGTTGCTTTCTATGGCATTAAGAGATCAAACATTCAACTACCAATTACTCAGGCTACTCATCAAACAAACTGCATTTTATGGAAGCTAGAGATGCTTCATTATGGCAATGATCATAATCAGGAATATTTTGGTCATAAATGAGATCAATATTATTTAACAGGATTACTGATCATCACACATTTTTATCAGACTGTTGTGTGGGATTTACTTACAAAGATTACCATTAAAATCATGCTATTGATATAATAGTAAAAATAGTTTAACAAAAAACTTTGTAGGAATAATTAAAATAAGTTTATGAAAACGTACCCTGGGTTAATGGTTACATACTCAGAGGTGAAATGTAAAATTATGTATTAAGGAATAAGAGAAAAACATGATATTGAGAGCTTTTTATTAAACACCTAAAGAAAAATCATTGTCAATATAAAAGTGGCGCCTCCAACAAGAGATGCCCCAGCTACAGATAGCAACAAAAGGATAAAAAACACAATAAAGCCAGACGGCTTATTTCCATTGTGTTCCTTTTTTGGAAGGCAAATGAGTAGGAGCATCATGAAAAGGCAACCAGTTAGTTATTAGCAACTTCCAAGTATACACGTATACACCGTTTCTCTTAAAAAATGTTAAAGTCAAAGTTATAATAAATAAATAAAATTCAGTAACAATACATTGTACAATAATACTAATCCTTACACATTCCTATATACACCATACAATACTAGTTCTGTCACTACATCCCCACATTTTATAAGGGAATTCACTAAATATTAATTAGGTCAGTACAATGCAAAATTAACACAAAAGCACTATTGTACAAGCATTATTGATCCACAGCCAGGCTCAGCGAGTACGAGCACAGCCAGTGATGTACAGCCAGGTACAAGGTACAAGCAGCTCAGACCCTAATGGAACAGATTGGCCCCCAGTCTCAACAGACTTTGAGGTAGAGCAATACAACAACAATGATAATTATCACAATTAAATTTTCCTCAATAACAATATAATAAATGTTCAATACATTGTCATTAAATATATGGTGTAATTCATTTGAATCACGAACAAATTAGGACTTAATTTTTCTATTGAAATATTTATTTTGTTAAGCAAAGCGGGAATTTAAGATTTTATCATAATAGTTTAGATTGTTCTACCTCAGATTTGTTAAGTGATCCACTGTTTGGCATCATGTATTTGTTACATTCTCACCATGAAGAAATAGTTTAACCAAATAATGAACCATCTGGTTTCTTCACGCAGGAGCAAAAATCAACCTTTAAACTTGAAAGAAATAATGATTTGATATACATCATGATAATTATCGATATCAAATAATACGAAATGTTTTTATTGTGATAACATTTTTGGCCATATCGCCCAGCCCTATTTTGAGGACCGAGTTAGTCCATTCAAACCAGAACTGGATTTTTCTACAAGAGGTTTACATTCAGGCTTATTGCAGAGACAGCATGAGGCAGAGATGGCGACTTAAGTCACACACACAGTGACTTCAGACTCGACTCGGACTCGAGGTGCAGGACTCGTGAACAATGTTTGTTGAGCTTGCCGTTATTCCCTCCCACCGTTACCTATAACCTGCCTACGTAGCATCTGCTGCGCACGGCCGCACGTGAGAGAGGACAACACCGGCAGCTGCTGAGCCAATCATCATAAACTTTGGCTTTAAAACTTTATACAACCAAACAAAGCGCTGAACGCAAATATGTCGTGAGTAAACATGTTTAGCTCTGCATTGGCCATCTAACGTTAGCTTGCTTCAGCTACAACCTACGAGAGGTTTACTCCGACTGTCGTTCGTTATGAAAAGATGAATGAGCGTTTACTTGCCAAACTTGTGGTGGTCGATTAACGTAATCATTTAAGTCCCGCTGGCTGCCGTCACGTTAATTATTACCGTTGGCTGGAAAGAGGTTACAGGTTTATTGCCGATCATGTAACCTTACAGTTTTATTTAGTTATAATGTTGCACTGGTTTGAGAGTGGGGGGGTGTTGACTTACAGTAGTTTAAGCTGTCATTGATTGCATTGCACATTGCGTGGTCGTGCTCTGTAAGTTAAAAACACATTGTTGAACATGTAACATTTTTATTTAGTTAACTTTAGAGTTAACTTGTGTAACTGAAAAACAGGTTACAGTTGAAGAATTGCTTATAGCCATGCAGTTTTATTAGCAACCTGCATTGAACGCAGCAGGTGACACAACATTCGTAATAACAACGAGAGACTTGAGACTTGACTGGGACTCCAGCTCAAAGACTTGCTAGCATCTCTGGCATGAGGCTGGAGGAAACAACTGAAAAATTTATCAAAACTAAACAGCATGACTGTGTTGGTGGCGTTTAAGGTTTCTACCATTAGTAAAGGTTTTTCCACAGGTTTCACACCAGAACGGTTTCTCTCCAGTGTGAACACGTCTGTGTCTGCTTAGGGCACTTGATGTAGTGAAAGCATTCCCACATTGGTCACAGCTGTACGGTTTCTCTCTGGTGTGAACACGTCTGTGTGTTTCAAGGCTACTTGAGTGAGTGAAACTTTTCCCACACTGCCCACAGCTGTACGGTTTCTCTCCAGTGTGAACACGTTGGTGGGCTTTCAGTTCACTTGATGTAGTGAAAGATTTCCCACACTCCTCACAGCTGTACGGTTTCTCTCCAGTGTGAACACGTTGGTGAACTTTTAGAATTTCTGATTTAGTGAAAGCTTTCCCACATTGGTCACACCAATATGGTTTCTGTCCAGTGTGAACACGTCGGTGTACCATAAGTTCACCAGATGTTGTGAATCTTTTCCCACACTGCCCACAACTGTAAGGTTTCTCTCCAGTGTGAAACCGTTGGTGGATTTTTAGGGTACCTGATTGATTGAACGCTTTTCCACACTGCCCACAGATGTAAGGTTTTTCTCCAGTGTGAATCCGTTTGTGGATTTTTAGGTAACCTGATTGACGGAAACTTTTCCCACACTGCCCACAGCTGTACGGTTTCTCTCCAGTGTGAACAGGTTGGTGGATTTTTAGGTCAGCGGATGCAGTAAAACTTTTCCCACACTGCCCAAAGCTGTACGGTTTCTCTCCAGTGTGAACACGTTGGTGGGCTTTTAGGACATTCGATCTAGTGAAAGCTTTCCCACATTGGTCACAGCTGTATGGTTTCTCTCCAGTTTGAACCCTCTGATGAAATTTCAAGTTTTTAGATGTTGTGAAGGATTTGTCACGGTGGTGAAAGCAGTGAGGTTTGAGTCCCTCTTTTCCTCTGCGTTTCTATAGCAACAGACAAAGAAAGACAGTAAGTCAGATGTCATGGTGGAGCGAGCTATCTAGAAGCAGCTGACACTAATGAGACCAGTGTAAACTTTTTTCCATGAGACCACCACAAGTCATTCATGTGCGATAAATCAAATATGAATTAAACAGTGGCTTTTTTTTTTTAAAATAAGACAGTTATACCAATTCTTCCCATGAGGTGACTTGTATCGCACAACAGTATTACCAAGATTCGTTAGCAGCTTAATAATGTCGTTCTGAGAGCCATCCAGTTTACAGAAGAATTTGTACATCCGATTTCTTATTGACTCCAGCCTTACAGAACAAGTCACCTGCGCTACACCACCTAGGTTTGTTAAGCAATATCCGCATACAGTCATTATAGGCAACCTGAAGCTAATGTATGGTGGTCTTGTTAAACTTTGCTTACAATGGGGCAGTATAGAGAGGAGTGCATTATGTTTATCATAACATGTTCTGAAGCATAAAGCATAGGATACTGCCTATACATGTCATCATCATCATCAGCCATTTGATCTGTGAAGGAGTGCCCCAGGTATTTTATTTTATTTCAAATACTTAGCACTTGCCCTGACAGATAAAAAGTCTAGAAAGTTGAGTTCCTTCCTCTTTTGTTCTGCATATCATGACAATACTCTTCTTAGCATTGTACTGTACATCATATGCTGTTGAAATCCAGCACTGCTAGCAGAAACAAAAGCCAGATCATTGGCATGCCAAGATTCTTCAAGTCATGCTGTCAGGCACACCCCTTACTCTCAATTTCAGAAACAACTTCCGGTGATTGTCATAGATACATACATCAGTACCATTTTTAGCCTTAAAGCCAAACTGGTTGTCTGTTGTAGGGCTGAACGATTATTTTTTAAGCTTTTTATCTTCTGTATTATTCAAAACAGATGCAATAAATCAGTGTACAGTATTACACAGCCTTAGATAGATTAAACATACACTGTCCTTTCCTTTAGCCCAGGCCAATTATGTTGGGTGATACGTGAATTATTATTATGAGCAATGATGGAGAAAAGTATCAAATTATAAAAATTTCAGAAGATCATTTGAGAGTCAAGTCATGGCATTATATATCATCATCAGGTCGGCCTACCTACACACAACAAGAAAAACCAAGTTCAACACAGTGTATTATACAGTAAGGGCTCAACACAAAACCCACAGTTCCATCACCAATTAATGAGTCATTATCTCAATTCAAATCTCCACAAGAGTCCTCTCTCATCAAAAGCCTTATTTACCTCACTCCCAGCAAGCAAACAAAATAAATAAATACTCAGATTGGGGTTTATTGCAAAAGTTTGCCAACAAAAATAAAAAGAGCAAGAATATAAGATTATTTACAAAAACCCAAAAGAAAAGCAACTACATTGCATCTAAAACCTTTATATTACTGAGAACTTGTAGAAAATGTTAAGCGTGTTAAGGAAATTAATTAATTTTAAAATAAATTATGGTTGCACCATGTTACATTTTATGTATCACAACAGTTTATGTAGCTGGAAAAAAAAACACTAAAATCATTTAATTTGAAAAAAAAATTACATTCATTTATGTGTACACAGCATTCTTAATGTTTGAACAACGCCATTAAATGTTCAAAAGTTTTGTATTTTAAAATTGGCATGTTAAATTCTTATGCCATTGACCCAAATACGACTGTTCATGTTTGCCTTTTGTGTCTTCATCTTCAGCCTTTGACATTTATCTGTAGATATTAATCTAAAAAATAGGCAACATGAGAAACCTCCCTTCTGAGGTGCATTTTATTTGCACATTAAAATCCAAAAAGAAACGTCTCCAACACTTGTTTGTATCACTTATTAGCTTTACTAACCTCAGCTCCTCTACAGTCACCACCATCCTTTCTTTTCCAAAACCACTTTTCCACACTCACCTGAAAACTGAAAAATAATTTAATCAGTCTGTTCAGGACAGAGCTGCAGGCTACACCAGTTTAGTCTCAGTTTGTAACTAATGTTCTCAACATTGGACAAGTAGGCAGTAATAAAATACATCTACCAGTTACTTTCTATAAATTGAGCTAATGTTCAGTTACATAGCAGCCAAAAGACAGAGCCTACTCTATAAGATAACCTGCTTAGCTGCGCAGTCTGAAGGGGAGTGGAGATGTTTGCTAGCGCTAACAGGCTTAACTTTTCTTGGTCTTGAGAAGCGGACACGCTGTTACCGTCATAGTACATTTATTGCCAGAATTTTTTCCTCTGCTCGTGGTCACAGTCACTTTCTGCCACTCGGACAATCAAACACTCGCTACGCAACTCCCGATTCCTTAAAGGATTTAACAGGAGCAAAAGACGAAAAAAACACGTTCTGTCTGATTCGGGCCTAAGATGCTAAGAACATTGTCGTCCCTTGTTTACAAGCGTCCTCCGCTTGTCCATTATTTTTATTAAATGCAACAAAAGAAAAAAGTTGTGATCAAAAGCAAACCAAAGATTAGCCTACAGATCGCTGGTGCTATAAATCCTTGATTGACAGGAAAGCTTATTCGGTGGTTGCCTGAAAAAAAACCCCGCCAAATTCAACCACAAAGACATTGCTGTGCGCCTCGCGTGTTCGAACCTGCAAAGCGCGTTCTGACTGACTGTGGCACAGTACTGGCAATAACATTACAGACGTCGAAAATACCTCTCTCTCCCTGTTCTCCAGTCTTGAGCTTTTTGGCTAACAGCTGACTTTAACAACAGAAGGTCCGGTGCCGCTGCGCTGCAGTGTGGTCGAAATCAATTCTTTGACATACAGGAAGCCAATGTAAAGACCACAGAACTGGAGTGATGTGATCCACCTATTTGGTCTTAGTGAGGACTCGAGCAGCAGCGTTCTGAATCAGCTGCAGCTGTCTGATGGATTTCTTAGGGAGCCCTGTAAGGACACTGTTAAAGTAGTCAAGTCGACTGAAGATAAATGCATGGATAAGGTTTTCCAGGTCCTGCTGAGACATAAGTCCTTTAATCCTTGATATATTCTTAAGGTGATAGTAGGCTGACTTTGTAATTGTCTTAATGTGGCTCCTCAAATTCAGGTCTGAGTCCATGACTACACCAAGATTTCTGGCTTTATTTGTGGTTCTTAACATTACAAATTGAAGCTGAGCACTGACTTTCAATTGTTCCTCCCTGGCTCCAAAAACAATAACTTCAGTTTTATCTTTGTTTAATTGAAGGAAATTCTGTCACATTCAATCGTTTACCTGCTCAATACAGTCACTCAGCGCCTGTATGGGATCATAGTCCCCTGGTGAAATGGTTATGTAAATCTGTGTGTCATCTGCATAATTATGGTAACATATTTTGTTGTTTTTCATAATCTGAGCCAGTGGAAGCATGTAAATGTTAAACAAAAGAGGTCCCTGAATGGAGCCTTGGGTAACTCCACATGTCATTTTTGTCAGCTCAGATGTGTAATTACCTATAGACACAAAGTAGTCCCTGTCCTTTAAGTAGGATTCAAACCATTTTATTACTGTGCCAGAAAATCCAACCCAGTTTTCAAGTCTGTCTAGTAATATGTTGTGGTCAACCGTGTCGAATGCAGCACTGAGATCCAATAATGCTAAGACTTGAGCAGACACGTCTTCACCTCAGCTGGCGCCGTCTTTAACGAATCTGCGACTCTTTGCTTCGACTAGAATTGGCTAGAAATATTGCCACGGTCAGTATTTAAATGGATTTCATTGAAGACCTTAACAAGAGCTGTCTGTGTGCTGTGGTGTGGTCAAAACCCTGACTGGAAGACATCAAAACAGTTATTTAGTGCCAAGAAAGCACTAAGCTGTTGAAAAACAGCCTTTTCAATGATTTTACTTAAAAATGGGAGATTTGATATGGGCCTATAATTGCTCATTAGTGAACTGTCTAGATTGCTCTTTTTTAAGAGTAGCTTAATAACTGCAGTTTTCAGGGCCTGTGGTAAAAAACCCGAGAGGAGACATGTTGACAATTTGTAGTAAATCTGAGGCCATGCATTTAGAAACATTTTTGAAAAAACCTGTTGACAGAATATCAAGGCATCATGAGGAGGATTTCAGATGTTGTATTATTCCTCCAGGTTTTTATGGTTAATAGAATCAAATTGTCTCATGCTATATGAATTGTTTTTAAGTGGACACAGGGACAAGACATATCCTGTTACTGACATGGAGGCACTGATTGCTTGTCTAATTGTTTGGATTTTGTCTGTGAAGAAGGAGGCAAATTCATTGCAGGCCCTGGTGGATAGTAGTTCAGAGGCTACAGACACAGGAGGGTTGGTTTGCCCGTCGACAGCAGCAAACAGGGCACGTGCATCATTAGTGTTTTTGGTGATGACGTCAGAGAAGAAGGACCGCCTTGCATTTCTCAGCTCTAAATTATAAATGCAGTCTCTCTTTATAGATTACATAATGAACCTGGAGATTTGTTTTCCGCCACCTGTGTTCAGCTTTTCGACACTCTCTTTTTTGAGTTCTAACCAGCGTGGCATTTCTCCACGGAGATCTTCTCTTACCAGAGACCACCTTCAAATCACCAACAATAACCACACAGTCAAAGTCAATACAGATTATAGACAGCAGTTCACCAAAGTCATCGAAAAAGTTTGCACAGTATTTAGGGGGCCTGTAGATGTTTAGAAAAATAGCTCGAGAAGAGGAAATCAGCTAAAGAGCCACATATTCAAAAGAAGCAAAATAAGAAATAAGACATCTTTTTGCATTGGAGGGAGTCATTAAACAAAATGGCAACTCCACCTCCTCTCTTATGCACTCTAGCTTCACTCATAAAAATGAAGTTGGGAGGGGTAAACTCGATAAGGACAGCTGCACTGTTATCTCGGTCCAACCAAGTTTTAGTTAAAAACATGAAATTAATATGTTTTTCCTGCCAAAGACCTAATGTTTAACAAAGGTAATTTTAGTGTGTAAAAACTATTATCTGGCCCACTTTCTTTCGAGAGGCTGCGGCTGACGAGGAATTAATACTAAATTTGCAGGATATGTTGAGTGTTTCCTGTTCAGCATGTTAACAAGTTATATATACCTTAAGAACCTTAATAAGATGTTTATTAACATTAATGACTGGAGTAAATGTAATGCAATTAAATCTGTGATATTAGCAATAAAATTTTAAGTTTGTATCTTTACATAAATATACCTAGTTTTGAATTAATATGCACACACACACAAAATTATTGTGCGGGAGGAGCCTGGAGGAGCTACTTGACTCCAACTTCCCTTCCTGTTCTGTTGGTCTGGAAAGCCCTTGCATTTCAAACGAGGGACATGTGGATCAAATTTAAGGTTCGAAAACAGTTAGCAACGTGGCTAGCTAAGTTACTACAGTCTTTACAGTTTTATAATTGCTCTAAAATGAGGCTTTACGTGTAACTTGGAGATAACGTTGTTACAGTGGATTTATTCTGGAAGCCAGAGAAGTTCCTGTTACTTCTGTGCCATGTGAAGCTTAAGCTGGTAGGTGGCTTTAGTCGCTTCATGTGTCTCTGCCAGTGCCTATAAAATAGTTTGTTCGAGTGTAAAGTTCATATGAAGCCAACGTTAGCTTGCAGCTATAAAATAAGGCACGTAGTGTGAACTAACGTTAACACTTGGATTTTTAGAGCAGCTTGAATAATGTCTTAGGGTAACTTAACTTTGTTTTCTTTTAACCTGGGCATTTGAAATTGGCCCAAGAGATCACTGCAGAGGCAAAAAGCAGCTACAGTGTAACATTAATAGGCCCGCTGCACACCTTCGATTTACATCCACAACATGTGCTTGTTTTGCCACCGACATGCTCAGATAACTATTCTTAGTGTCTGACAACATTATGTTAAGGATCCCTGCTGAGGTCATAGGAAGATTGGCTGTTGGCTGTTGGGAAGGAATATCAATGAGACCCTTGACATCAGAAACGAGGCATGTACTTTTAATATTGTAGCTGTTAGTTTAATGTTGTAGCATTCGGATATCTGTACTGTAAGATAATCTCATATTCCATATATTTGTAGGACAGCAGCACTGAGTCCTGAAGAGAAGCTGTGACCAGAGGCCTCATTCACTACCTTGATGATAAGATAGAGGACTTAATCAAGGTACCAGGTAAAGAAAAGTTATTTTTCTGACCTCACCTTTTTATTAATGCGCACTGCAGGAATCGCAAATTTATTTCTTGATTTACACACATTACTCTCTCCACATAAATATTTTTCAATTCACAGAAGATAGTTATTGTTTATAAATAAAGGCAAATCCATGTGAGAAAAAAATTAAGGTTCACAAATGCATTACTGATGTGCACACACATTTCTTGACTTAAAACCCCACAACACTTAAAATTACCACAGCAACTACATAATCCCACCCAGATTTCTGTTCAGAGGGAGAGCAAAGAGCTATATGTGTTCTTAACATCTAGCAAATATAGTAGGTTTGATTCTCTCTGGTATATTTCACAGGTTTGTGATGACAACGATGCTTCAGCCATCCAAGAGGCCCTCCCTTCATTTGCACTCAACATATTTGTGGACAACAGAAATCAGGGAGGGAGGTCTTAAAAAGCAAGCTGGAATAGCCATCGCAGGAGCCATGGTCCTTTTTGGTATTCCCAATGTAGCACAGGCTTTCACCGACCTAATGGGCCTTTTAAGGTTTTTCAAAAGATCTTCGTGAGCTGGAGGATGGGAACCAAAACATGTTCCCCAAAGTCCACGATCTCAAGGTCATCTTACTGGCCTAAAAGCCATACAGACATTGTTGAAGGTGGAGGACTGAAAAACACACGTGTTGAAAAGAAATCTGTACAATGTCATTTTATTTTTTTGGAAAATATCTGTTTTCATACATGTTGTTCAGAATTAATGTTCAAGTGTATTGTGTTCAAATGTATTTGTAATTGAACTTTTATTTTGTTTGTGTGTTTGAGTGGAAGTTTTATACTCTTCGTTTAGTTGCTGCGTTAAAAAATGTTGATTTTGAGTATGATTGTGCTTCACAACTAGAACACTAACTTGTTAAATATTTTTCCACATCCTTGTATTAGTTATTTTTATAAAAATCTATTCATCTTAATAAGACACTGTTGCAAAGTTACGTTGTTAATGGTTAATAAGTGCATAAATAAGGATATATTAGCCTTTATAAGGCAGTAATATAAGCTTCTTACAGTCTGATTACTGTCATTAAACATCCTATTAACATTGATAAGTGGTCTACAAGCTGTTAACAAGTTTCTAATAAGTGTTCATAAGTATTTTACAAGCAATAATAAATGTGTTTTAGGACATTCAACACTCATTAAGTCTAATTAATGTTAATAAACATCTTCATGAGGTATATATAACTTGTTACACGTTTCCTATTACAAGCACCTTAAAATAAAGTGTTACCAAAATCAATACATTACTGTAACTGCATTACTCCCAACACTGTCCAGCACTCACATTGTTTATATACCACTTGCGCACATCTCTGCACCCATGGGAGTGTTTGTCTTGAAAATAAGGTGTTGCTGCATTGAGGCAACAGAAAGCAACAATTCCATTGACCAAGAAAAACCTGGTCTGAAATCATTGGCACAATATTTTCCTGCTATTTAAGAAGAGCCCGACCAATTTATCAGCTGATAGGAGGTAATTGCAAATATAATTTCTAATTGCAGATAAACTGGTATCAATGTTTATAATAGCCAATTAATAATGATTAAAAAGCGGAGAGTAGGATCCTTCACTCATGTTGCACAGATTGCCCACCAGATCACAATGGTTAAACCAGAAGGGACTAGGGGTCCAACAACTAATCGACGAAAATCGATTATTAAATCTGTTGCCAACAATTTTAATAAATCGATTCGTTCATGACATCATCGGGCCGTAACGACACAGTCAGCTTAACGGCGTAAAGTGATGTGAACAGTCAAGTTACTGAAACAACACAACAACAGCGCTGCAGTAACACCTTCACAACCAAAACCTCCAAAGTGTGGGAGCATTTCACTCTTCACACAGCTTCATTGACCGGCAAACGTAATGCATGACGTTATTCCTTTCTTTGTATACAGTGTCAGTTTGTCCCAGGGTGTTGCAGTACTGGCGTGAAAGCTGCTCCTTCACTAAACAGCAGATCAGCTGCTTATATTAGGACTTGGATTTCAGAGGAACTTTCTTTTGCTGCAGCAGAAACGTTCTTTAAAAGATGCATTTTTGAAAGTATTTATTTTATTGTCTTGACTGTTAACCTCAAGTTTAATTTAAAAGCTAATAGCTAAATTCATAATCTGAATAGTCTATTTTTCGGATCAATAATCGATAGATTAATCAACTATCAAAATAGTCATTAGCTGCAGCCTTAGAAGAGACATAACAATCATAACAGACTTGAGGTGGATCAGTTACAGCAACACACAAACTCCCGTCCCCCTGGACCCTGACAGTCAACCAACCCAAAACCAGAGTGCTCATTTTCCAGACAAGGTCCAGACGACAGAGAAACAAAACCAGCTTCACAACACAAATGTGTGTCCAACAAATCATTAACATGTGAGGAAATCTGAGCTTGGCTGTGAAAGACAAAGCATTACGGGGCTTTCTATGGCATCAAGAGATCAATAAACTTTCAACTACCAATTACAGCCTGGCTTAAAATATTCAGGTCAATCATCAAACCCACTGCGTTGTCTGGCAGCTGGGGCTGCTTGATTACAGCAACAATCATAATCAGGAGTATTTTGGTCATAATTGAGATCAAGATTATTTAACAGGATTACTGACTGTCATACATTTTGATCAGACTGTTGTGTAGGTTTTACTTACAAAAATCACCATTAACATCATGCTACTGATAAAATAATTTGTCCATTGATTTGTTTCCTGGCCTCAAACAAGGGTCCAAATAAATTGTTGTTCAGAAACAGCTGAAGTAACTGCAGCTCATCTCAGATCATTCAGAGAATAATAACGCAGGCAGACTGTTTGTCACTGTGATAAACTCACCAACACACGAGGAAATATAATGACTCTGCTTCACTTTTCACCAGCATTGTTTCTGCTGCGCGCTCCCGACACAACACGGGCTGCACCGCGCATGCGCCGCGCGGCAGACTCACAGAACAAAGAAAAGAGAAACGCTCGTGAGTTTTTCTTTCAGCTTCCTCTCTTCAAGATGAAAACACGAATCACGGAGACACTTTGGAAATCAAACCACGTCAACACAAACCCTGGAGCGGGTTTTCAGGCTCTGATCTCTAACAACAGAATGAACGGATGATACACGGACCCTCGAGACTCTTCCTCGTGTCTTTAGTCTCGTGATGAAGTCATGAACACTGACCTGAACATCGGCGCTATCAGAGCACGAGGCTGCTGTTTGGCTCCTGTGGTCCGGGTTCTGGTTCTCCATCGTCCAGCAGGTCTCCGCTGTGACTGGTGGACCGTGTTGTCCTGGACTGAGTCTGGATTCTGGTCTCGGAGCACTTCCGGATCCCGCGGAGCCTCCGCGTTCTCGCTGTGACGGCGCCCCGCCCCCTTAGTTACTGTCGCTAAGGCCGTGTAGAAACATGGCTCCTTGATTTCAGGCAGAAGATGAAGTTTAGTTAGTTGGTTTCCTGAAACCAGCTGATCATATTTGATGTGTATGAGGGAGTGTGCTTCACACAGAGCAGAGTTTTAATGAAGCGCTTGTTATTATCACATCAGAGGCTCATGAAAATATCCTGCTGAAGCTTTTTGTTCATCGTGTTTTTACACAAAGAAAGAAATAACTTCATGTGTCACATTTAATGTTGAATTTACAAGAAGGCAGAATCATTAAGAGTTTGTCGTAGACAGCGTTTCACAAAGTTTCTAAAGTGTCCTCTAACTCAACAAGTCACTAAACTGCAGGAT